>NW_026562521.1:397500-452500 GCF_027474105.1 Poeciliopsis prolifica
ATTCCAATACCCCCATCTCCAACATCCCCTACTCCAACATCACCTACTCAAACATCCCCTACTCCAACAACCCCTACTCCAACAGCCCAACTACCACATCCCCAACTCCAACAACCCCAAATCCAACATCCCCTACTCCAACACCCCCTACTCCAACACCCCCAACTCCAACATCCCCTACTCCAACAACCCCTACTCCAACACCCCCAATTCCAACAACCCCAACTCCAACATCCCCTACTCCAACATTCCCTACTCCAACATCCCTTACTCCAACATCCCCTACTCCAACACCCCCAACTCCAACATCCCCTACTCCAACACCCCCTACTCCAACATTCCCTATTCCAACATCCCTACTCCAACACCCCCTACTCCAACATCCCCTACTCCAACATCCCTTACTCCAACATCCCCTACTCCAACACCCCCAACTCCAACATCCCCTACTCCAACACCCCCTCCTCCAACATCCCCTATTCCAACATCCCCTACTCCAACACCCCCTACTCCAACACCCCCAACTCCAACACCCCTACTCCATCACCCCCAATTCCAACACCCCCAACACCAACACCCCTACTCCAACATCCCCTACTCCAAAATCCCCTACTCCAACACCCCAATTCCAACACCCCCATCTCCAACATCCCATACTCCAACATCACCTACTCAAACACCCCCTACTCCAACATTCCCTACTCCAACAACCCCTACTCCAACAGCCCTACTCCCACACCCCCAACTCCAACAACCCTACTCCAACATCCCCAACTCCAACATCCCCTACTCCAACACCCCTACTCCAACCACCCCAACTCCAACACCCCAACTCCAACAACCCCTACTCCAACAACCCCTACTCCAACATCCCTTACTCCAACATCCCCTACTCAAACACCCCCAACTCCAACACCCGTACTCCAACACCCCCAACTCCAACATCCCCTACTCCAACACCCCCTACTCCAACATCCCCTACTCCAACACCCCCAATTCCAACACCCCCAACTCCAACATCTCCTACTCCAACATCCCCTATTCCAACATCCCTTACTCCAACATCCCCTACTCCAACACCCCCAACTCCAACCCCTACTCCAACACCCCCAACTCCAACATCCCTACTCCAACACCCCCAACTCCAACATCCCCTACTCCAACACCCCCTACTCCAACATCCCCTATTCCACATCCCCTACTCCAACACCCCCTACTCCAACATCCCCTACTCCAACATCCCCTACTCCAACATCCCTTACTCCAACATCCCCTACTCCAACACCCCCAACTCCAACTCCAACATCCCCTACTCCAACACCCCCTCCTCCAAACCCCATACTCCAACACCCCATACTCCAACATCCCCTACTCCAACACCCCCAACTCCAACACCCCTACTCCAACATCCCCTACTCCAACAACCCTACTCCAACATCCCCTACTCCAACATCCCCTACTCCAACACCCCCACCTCCAACACCCTACTCCAACACCCCCAACTCCAACACCCCTACTCCAACATCCCCTACTCCAACAACCCTACTCCAACATCCCTACTCCAACATCCCCTACTCCAACACCCCCACCTCCAACACCCCTTACTCCAACATCCCCTACTCCAACACCCCAACTCCAACACCCCTACTCCAACATCCCCTACTCCAACACCCCTACTCCAACATCCCCTACTCCAACATCCCCTACTCCAACACCCACTAGTCCAACAGCCCCAATTCCAACACCCCCAACTCCAACATCCCTACTCCAACATCCCCTACTCCAACACCCCCTACTCCAACACCCCAACTCCAACACCCCTACTCCAACACCCCCAACTCCAACACCCCTACTCCAACACCCCATACTCCAACATCCCCTACTCCAACACCCCCAACTCCAACACCCATACTCCAACATCCCTACTCCAACACCCCAACTCCAACACCCCTACTCCAACATCCCCTACTCCAACACCCCTACCTCCAACCCATACTCCAACATCCCCAACTCCAACACCCCAACTCCACCACCCCTACTCCAACACCCCTACTCCAACATCCCAAACTCCAACACCCCTACTCCAACACCCCATAATCCAACATCCCCTACTCCAACACCCCCAACTCCAACACCCATACTCCAACATCCCTACTCCAACACCCCAACTCCAACACCCCTACTCCAACATCCCCTACTCCAACACCCCTACCTCCAACACCCATACTCCAACATCCCCAACTCCAACACCCATACTCCAACATCCCTACTCCAACACCCCAACTCCAACACCCATACTCCAACATCCCTACTCCAACACCCCAACTCCAACACCCATACTCTAACATCCCCTACTCCAACACCCCCAACTCCAACACCCGTACTCCAACATCCCTACTCCAACATCCCCAACTCCAACACCCCTACTCCAACATCCCCTACTCCAACGTCCCCTACTCCAACACCCCCAACACCAACACCCCTACTACAACATCCCGAACTCCAACATCCCCTACTCCAACACCCCCAACTCCAACACCCATACTCCAACATCCCTACTCCAACACCCCAACTCCAACACCCCTACTCCAACATCCCCTACTCCAACACCCCTACCTCCAACACCCATACTCCAACATCCCCAACTCCAACACCCATACTCCAACATCCCTACTCCAACACCCCAACTCCAACACCCATACTCCAACATCCCTACTCCAACACCCCAACTCCAACACCCATACTCTAACATCCCCTACTCCAACACCCCCAACTCCAACACCCGTACTCCAACATCCCTACTCCAACATCCCCAACTCCAACACCCCTACTCCAACATCCCCTACTCCAACATCCCCTACTCCAACACCCCCAACTCCAACACCCCTACTCCAACATCCCGAACTCCAACATCCCCTACTCCAACACCCCCAACTCCAACACCCCCAACTCCAACACCCCTTACTCCAACATCCCCTACTCCAAACCCCCAACTCCAACACCCCATACTCCAACATCCCCTACTCCAACACCCCCAACTCCAACACCCCTACTCCAACATCCCCTACTCCAACACCCCCAACTCCAACACCCCTACTCCAACATCCCCTATTCCAACATCCCCTTCTCCAACACCCCCAACTCCAACAACCCAACTCCAACACCCCTACTCCAACATCCCCTACTCCAACATCCCCTACTCCAACACCCCTACTCCAACACTCCCAATTCCAACACCCCCAACTCCAACATCCCCTACTCCAACATCCCTACTCCAACCCCTTATTCCAACACCCCCAACTCCAACATCCCCTACTCCAACATCCCCTACTCCAACACCTCTACTCCAACATCCCCTACTCCAACATCCCTACTCCAACACCCCCAGCTCCAACACCCCATACTCCAACATCCCCTACTCCAACACCCTCAACTCCAACATCCCCTACTCCAACACTCCAACGACGATCTGCCTGAATGGAGCCATGAAGACAGAAGATTTGTGCATGAGCAACAAGTTGCTGCTGTGCAGTTGTGAGGAAACCTGGAGCAGAAGCGATTTAGCTTCAGCCTGAAACAAACTGGTTTCGGCAGAAACGCTCCCAGATCCTCCAGCTGCTGAATGATCTGAAATCCCAAACAAGATCCTTGTTTGAGAACAAACGACGATCCCAGAGAAATATTCAGGTTGAAAATGATCGTTTCTGCAGGGGGACCCGCCAAAGTAAAAGCCTGCTGTGTGCAGATCATAAAGGAGTGCAGAAACCCACTGACCCCCGAGGCGACAGGCTCCGCCCCCAGCAGGTCAGCCCTCCTGGACTCTGCCCCCCAGAACAAACATAGCAGCACGCGCCTGGCAGCGGGACTTTGACCGGAGCGCCGCTAACGCTGAACTCTGACCTCTCACGCCTGGCCGCTGCCAGCCGCTCAGGGTTCCTGCAGCGTCTTCACAGCGGGAAACGTTACAGCAGCAGGAGACCCAGATATGCATCAGAAACATCGCAGGTCGTTTAGTAACAGGAAGACATGAAGGCAGCAGTTTTTATTTTTAGGCTGAAACAGTGAAATGTGGAAACCTGATTCCGTCCTGCAGCGCTGCCGTCGCTCAGAGAAAAATTAAACGTTGCTTCAACTCATCCAAGGTTCTGCAAAGAACTGCTGCAGAGGTCTGTGATACAGCAGCACCGAAGAGACCTCTGACCGAAGACACGGTTGGAGGAAGTCGACCATGAGGACGAACCTGATGCTCAGAAGGTCTCAATGCTCGGTTCCGACTTTCTGGTTCATTCTGCAGATTTAAGGGCGGCGCAGTCAGACGGTTCTGACCCCAAAGCCAAGAAGGTCATAGCGCATGGCCGGGAAGCGGCCATGCGCCGCTTCCCGGCGCTGCCCGTCCTCAGACCTGCTGCCAGCTCAGCCGCTGGACTCAGGTTCCGACCCGGCTGCATGGTCCGACCCGGTGTGGGCATGACGAAGTCACGGCTTTCACATGTTTTTCTGAATAATCCCAGCAGAACCTCCCTGCAGCTCCTGCTGGCTGCTTGCAGCAGAGCAGATTATTTACGTCCCTCTGAAAGCAACAACAAGCTTTCACCACAAACTTTCCCTCTTCAGTGTTGAAGTTTAAATGGAAATGATTGAATCCCCTGCAGGCCGCTTGCATCAGGCTGATCCGGCGCTCTGCTGCTGCTGTCCTCTCATTCAGGACGGCAGGATGAGCTGCACATGCATGCACCATTGATTATTGATTATTTATTGAGGTTTTTCCTGCAGCTGCAGGTCCTGTACTCCTGTCTCAGCTGTCCTTCTGTCCCTGGAGGACACTGCAGCACCAGGACCTGGACAGAAGCCCACAGGGGACAAAAGCCAGATGAGCGCAGGAATCAGCTGATTCTGTTGACTGATTCAGAGACGTTTCTGCTCGTTTCAAAATTGAGAAGAAGTTTAAATATGCAAATAGCAGAAAGAGGAAGAGAAGAAGAGAGCAGAGAGACGCAGCGCTCTGCTGCAGCTGGACACGCTGAGGGACATGCAGGACAGTTGAGTCTGAACCAACCGCAGTCGGCATCAGAACCAATTAGAAGCCTTCGTCTCTCTGGCCTTCCTCTTCATCACTTCGTGGGAACTCGGCTTTGGTTTGAGCCAAACTGCTGAGTCATGACGCGTCCACCGCAGTGACCTGTCAGCCCCGCTGCATGCTGGGAAGCCGGCTGCTTCCTCATTCAGCTTCCTGCTCAGCTGCAGCAGAGGCGCAGCAGGACGGAGGGGGCGGAGCCTGGATGGCATCTGAACCATCTGGACCTCCAGAACCTCCAGACCCAGAAACTGAAACCTCTTCAAGTTTTACTCCAAGTCTCAGAACCAGAACCAGTCCTCCCAGTCCAAAGTCTGTACCGGCTGATCTTGTCTCGTTGGTTCTGCTCCTGCCAGTACCTGCAGGTTCTGACCCGATATTGTTGATCAGAACAAGTGCTGGTCTCAGAGCAGAGCAGAACCGGTCAAGATGTGACTCCTGATCAGAACTTTGTTGCTGATTGCAGCAACTTGGTTCCTGGACCTGAACCAGACTCGTTGTTTCTGACTCAGTCTCTTCTGGAGTTTGGATTGGATCCAAACTCTTTCATTGGAAACGTTTGGTTCTGGGTTCTGGTTCTGGTGGAAGAGGCTCGTGGGACCTGACCTGAAGGACTCTGCCCAGACTCTCCGGTCCGTCTCTATTGGCTGAATGAAGCCGGTCCGGTTCTGTTGTAAAACCTGGACTTCTGAAGCTGCTGCTTGTATTCGGCAGGCGCTTGAACGCATCGCGGTGTGTTCAGTGTCACTTAGAGATGGTATCACAGCAGAGTGTCTGCCGGTGCTGCTTCCCACACTCTGGACCTGGTTCTGGAGCGGTTCTGGACCTGGCTCTAGAGCGGCTCTAGAGCGGTTCTAGAGCGGGGTGGGAGTGGTTCTAGAGCGGTTCTGGAGCAGCTCTAGAGCGGTTCTAGAGCGGTTCTGGAGCAGCTCTGGAGCGGTTCTGGAGCGGTTCTGGAGCGGTTATGGAGTGGTTCTGGAGCGGTTATGGAGTGGTTCTGGAGCGGTTCTGGAGCAGCTCTGGAGCGGTTCTGGAGCGGTTCTGGAGCGGTTATGGAGTGGTTCTGGAGCGGTTCTAGAGCAGCTCTGGAGCGGTTCTGGAGCGGTTCTGGACCTGGCGTTGGAGCGGTTCTGGAGCGGTTCTGGACCTGGCGTTGGAGCGGTTCTGGAGCGGTTCTGGAGCGGTTCTGGAGCGGTTCTGGAGTGGTTCTGGAGCGGTTCTAGAGCAGCTCTGGAGCGGTTCTGGAGTGGTTCTGGAGCGGTTCTAGAGCAGCTCTGGAGCGGTTCTGGAGCGGTTCTGGAGCGGTTCTGGAGCGGGGCGGGTGTTTTCCCTGCAGCAGCTGCTGCCAGCAGCCTCGCAGGAGCTGCAATGAGCCGGAGCCTCAGTCCTGTGAATTATTAACGCCGAGTCTGAGCACAGTTATCAGATTCTGCTCTGAACTGGACCCGCACTCAGATTCTGAACCTTTATTCACCCGTTGCGCTCGCAGCGGGCCCTGGAGCGCCTCCAGACACGTCCTGCGCCGCGCAGCCACCGCAGGAAACGCTTTCAGTTTCCCTTCCTGCTGCTTCCTAAGCTGTTTGCAGCTTGTTGGGGCCGGCTTGTTCTGGCAGCAGACCGACTCACACATTCATGAGATCCGAAGGATCTCCTGGCAAACAGTCAGAGCAGGAACATCAGGACATTTTCTCCTGGTAGTCCATGAGGCTCAGTTCATTTGAACATTTAACATCTCCAGCTGCTGTGGTTCTGAGTCCAACCAGCCTGTTCCCCTCCTGGCCTGTGGGGGCGCTGCACCAAGAACCACTGCAGGAAACAACACTAAAACCTCTGAAGACACTGAGAGCAACTTCCTGTTTCACCAGATGAAACAAGATGGAGGCGTCAGAGTTTAGTGTTGGAGGATTTCTCTTTAGTCTTTGGCTGAAGACCAGGAGCCATTTCTGCTGCTAGCGCTAGGCTAGCATGTTAGTTTTGGTTGTTTTTACCCAGAATGCCCTGCTCTGTAGTCACTTTCTGCTTTTGGAGTGGTCTCCGGTCCGCTTGGCGTTCACATATGAAACTGAACCAGAGTTCACTTCAACCGAACCCAGACCGAAGATTGGAGGACCACAGGTCAGAGGTCGGTTAGCATTCACTCCTCACCAAGTGAACCAAACTTTATAGAGAAGCGGACCGGCGCCGGGCCAAACAGATGCTGGGGAAACGATGAACTTAGAAAACTTCAGGTCCAGCAGCGGTTCTGTTCTGATGAGGTCCAACAAGCCGTCTTGTGACGTCACACCTCCAGGTGTTTGTCGTCACCTGGGAGGAGATTCAGGGGACGAAGATCTCGTCGGGTCGTTCATTATATCAGTCATGTCTTTCCGTCATTCCTTTCTGTTTGGTTCTTTCTTGTGTTTGGATCCAGATTTTAGTTTCAGTTCTTTTTCCTTCAGTCAGTAGATCCTCTTTCTCATTATTGTATCATGACCTTTGACCTCAGTTGAGGCAGTGAGGCCTGCAGCGTGCCAGATGTTCTGGTTCTTCTGCACCTGCTTCTGGCGTCATTGAAGCGGTTCTGGTGGGTTGGGCTCCCAGGAGGTTCTGGTTCAGGTGTGGATCCAGGTTCTCCTGAGATTCTGTGGACCCGATCCCAGACTGATGCTTTGGTTCTGATCTGTTGTTTTGCTTCATGCTGACAGACGGGTTCTGACTGGACCTGAAAACACCGGAACGTCTCTAGACATTGGGAGCTGGTGGAGGCCTGCAGCTGAAGCTGGTTGTACACAGCGGCACTCCACACTTTTTAGATTCTGTAAAGTGAAATGAATGATTTCCCATCAGGTCTGAACTGCTACCCTTCTACCAGAACCGGTATCAGAACCAGGAGTTCTTCAGACCAGCAGATGCATCTCCTCTGTGAAGTTCTGTTTGTCTCGGTTCGGAATGTGGACCTTCAGAGGGAGAAGATCCAGATGTTCTGCTGGACTGTTTACGGCTCCATCTGCTGTAAACAGGAAATCAGACCGGACCGCTCCTTTTGGGTTTCTCTGATCCAAAACATCTGGATCCCACTGGTTCAGAACCAGAACCTGCTATTGGCAGATAACCAGCAGGTCGGTTGGACCTTCTCACCAACATCCAACAGGCGGTCAGAACCGTGCTGCAGTTCTTCAGAGATGCGGTTAAAGCTGCTGCTCATCACTGAGGTGTTAGCATTAGCATGCTAATGCTAACATGTTTTTCACTTGAGTCTTAAGATGACGGCATTCTTTCCAGCCTTTTGAACCACTTATTGCTTAAAGGTGTTTCATGACCTCTTTGACCTTTACGTCTCCTCTCTGGTCGGCCTGTTCATAGACTTCAATGCAGCATCAGAAACTGGGGACTTTGCTGGTAGCGAGTTTCACAGCGGCTGTAAACTGGAAGGAGAAGAAGACAGACATCGATCTTCAGGGTTAGCGTTAGCTCCTGCTAGTTGTTTCGTGGATCTAAGATTCTTTTAAGGAATGTTAGTCTTATTTTCAGACTTTGCTGTTTTAGTGCAAGTAATTATTCTGCATGACAACAATAGTGGCCATTTTGAAAAATGTCCACCAGAAAAAGGAAACACAAGATATAAATAATATATTTGATTTCTACGTTTCAAAATATAGGTTATGATTTGACACCAAACACTCATCTAATTTGAAATTTGAAGTTAAAAACATATCAGGAAATATGATTCCTAGTTATGTGTGATAAATATTGGCAAATTTAGTGCAAAATTAAATTGCCCTTGAGAGCCATCTTGAATATTTCCGAGGCCAATGATTTTCCAAAAGCTAGCTGTCTGTTCCAATTGTCTGCTGCTGTTTGGCTCCAGGATGTTTGCAGGCGGCAGAAGCATCATGCTGTGGGACCGACTCTAAAACCTCAAAAAACCTGCTACGTTCAACATTAGCGGTGCTGTATGAACACTTTTGAGCTAGTTGAACTGGACTGGACTGGACTTCTGCTGGACCAGGACTAACCAGGGGATTAGATCCGGTGGTTCTGGATCCAGTCCAGAACTGCAGGCCCTGTCGGACACGTCCAGAGGACAAAGTGGGACAGAACCGCCTGTCCTCTCAGCAGAGTGAAAAGTTCTGGTTAATGTTCAACCCTGGCCAAACAGAACAGATAGGCAAACCGGGCCTCGGACTCACCACGTGTCAACGAAACCAGGACTCTGAAACAAACAGCATCACATGTTCTGCTGCAGGAGAGCACCTCGCCGACCCGGTACCGAGCCTGGGAACCTGGTCCGGTTCAAGCTGCAGGTCCAGTTCAGGTGAAACCACTGAGGTTAAAACTGATCTGAGTCCAGAACCAGCCTGGTCGGACCAGTAGAACTTGGATTGGTTGTCCTAAACCTCCAGGCTGGCGGCAAACTTTGCAAATCCTGGTCTAAAACCGAAAAGATCAAGTTGTGAATTCCTGGAAATTCACTGATGGGAAAACTGGAGTCAAACTGGAAATATGGAAGAAAAAACTGGAAACAGAAAACAAGGAGCTACTGACAACATTCATTCATAGAAGATATGACCAATAAGTATATTGATAGACCCAACTGACAGGACTAATGCTGAAAGCACTGATGCTAACTGTGGGGATGCTAACTGTGGTGATGCTAACTGTGGTCATGCTATTTCCGGTGATGCTAACTGTGGTGATGCTTACTGCGGTGATGCTAACTGTGGTGATGCTAACTGTGGTTATGCTAACTATGCTGATGCTATCTCCGGTGATGCTAACTGTGGTGATGCTAACTGCGGTGATGCTAACTGTGGTGATGCTATCTCCGGTGATGCTAACTGTGGTGATGCTATCTCCGGTGATGCTAACTGTGGTGATGCTTACTGTGGTGATGCTAACTGCGGTGATGCTAACTGTGGTGATGCTATCTCCGGTGATGCTAACTGTGGTGATGCTATCTCCGGTGAGGCTAACAGTGGTGATGCTCACTGTGGTGATGCTAACTGCGGTGATGCTAACTGTGGTGATGCTTACTGCGGTGATGCTATCTCCGGTAATGCTAACTGTGATGATGCTAACAGTGGTGATGCTATCTGGGGTGATGCTAACTGTGGTGATGCTAACAGTGGTGATGCTAACTGAGGTGATGCTAACAGTGGTGATGCTATCTGGGGTGATGCTAACTGTGGTAATGCTAACAGTGGTGATGCTAACTGAGGTGATGCTAACAGTGTGATGCTATCTGGGGTGATGCTAACTGTGGTGATCTGTAGCCGTGTTCCTGCTACCTGGTGGAGCCTCAGCAGCTTGTCAGTAGCAGAGCTGGAAGCAGCTTCAGCTCCTCTGATTGTGAGAGAGGGTTATTCCCCCTGAAGTCTGGCCAGCCGGGCCTGGACCCTGGTTCTGGCTCTGGCCCGGTGCGGGACTCAGCTCAGAACCTGGAAAGGAGCAGGGAATGAAAGCGGGGAAGCGTTCCAGCCGCTAACAGGATAATGTCTTCCATGCGCAGGAAGAGCGAGCGGCCAACATGGCCGGCTTCGCTCCAAGAACCCCGCTACAGGTCCGAGATCGTTCACACGCCGAGTCGGGTTGGGCCAGAACCACAGAGTTACAGCCCAGTGAGAGGAGGGTCGGATCTGCTATCAGAAACTGGTTCTGATCCGACCACCATGAGAACTGAAACAACCAGATGAATCAGTTACTGAACTAATCGACTAATTCAGGAATCAATTCATCGAGGATCCAGAATCTACAAGAAAACTGTTGAAATGAAAACCTTCCTGCTCCGTAAATCGGCTTCACCTCCTTCAGTCGGGATAATCTGTTGATCACCGTCAGCATCTGGTTATTGATCAGCTAATCAATAATTAATCTCCAGATCGTCCTGCTGCTGCCAGGAAGAAGCTCCATGTTTTAATCTGGGGCAGAAAACCTTCAGCTGCTCAGGAATGAATCTTTGTGTTTTATTGAACAGAACCTGCAGATGTTCGGACCGCCGCGCTGCGCTGAGAGGTTCTGCTGGGATCCGGATCTGTCCAGGTCGGATCCAGAGGGAATCAGGAGTCCGCAGCTTCATTCCAGGTATCTTCCTCCTCCTCTTCCTCGCCGGCTCGCGGCCAAACGTTCAGTCTTATCAGAACTTTTGATCTGGACCCGCTTGGCGCTCGGGTTTGGCCCGGTTCTCCTCTAACACATGTTTTCTTCCTTTTCAGCACAGAAACCCATAAATCAGCTGATGGTTCTGGTTCTGGTTCTGATCCATCTCTGATGAGAGGATTTACATTTTTGGGAAATCTGCTGTTTTTATTTAGCAAAACCGTGAGAAGGAACCAGAGCTGCCTGGGTTCTGGTTCTGGTTCTGGTTCGGTACTGAGCTCCTCTAGAATACACTGATTTGAACTGACATAATCTGGGTTTCCTCCAGATTATATCCTGGTTTAATCCAGGTTTTTATTTTTGGGTTATGATCAGTTGTTCTGAATGACTTTATGCTGATATTTGTTTTATTATTTTCTCTCTAATCTTAATTCAGTCTGGACTTTTATAGATTATTAATCTGTTTTTGAGGCTTTCTGATGTCTCCATTTCATCTTAATCCAGGTTTTGTCTTGCTTTAATCTTGGTTATATTCTAAGATTTTTCTGTTTTCAGTCCTGATGTATTGAAATAACATCTAACATTTTTATCCTGATTCTGGTTTATTGTTTCAAATTGTCATTTTGATCTGTTCTGATTTATTCTCCTAATTCTGGATTTCTGTTTTTACCTGAAAATGCTCCTGTTTTATTCTCAGTTGGCCTCAGGTAGCAGGCTAAAGGTCAAAGGTCAGGACACAAAAAGCCTGTTGTCTCTGAAACAAGATGGCTGCCAGACTCAGGTTAGCAGAGCCGAGGCTTCTGGGAAAAAAGTCCTCTGGAGGGAGGGAAGCAGAAACACCTGGGACTGAGCACGGCGGTGGAGGGGTGGTGATGTGGGCTGGTTCCTGACCCGTTTCAGTGACAGATTTGAGCTGATCTGTTTGCAACAGAAGATAAAAATCTGTCACAATGAGACAGGTGAGTTTCTTCAGGTGTTTCTGCAGTGGGCGGAGCCTTGCGGTTCAGAAACAGGAAAAGGAATTTCACCAGAACCAATCAGATGCATCAGAACCTCTGACGTCACATCAGCAAAACATATGTGACGTCATCTGTTTTGCAAGAAAACAATATAGAAAAATAAAATCAAGAAAAATAAAATAAAGTCTTCTGATTATTATTTTCATATGTTTGCTGTTTAGTGAAAACAGGATTCGGGTCGGCGCCGAGCTTTAGTGTAATAAATAGAACCAAAGCGAATTTGTCTGCAACAAGCCTGGTTCTGTTTATTTTATTAGTTACTAAAAATGAATATTTTAATAATTTCACCTGATGAGTAAACACAGTTCTGGACCACCAATGGCCCCCGAGCCACAGCTTGGGCCTCATCAGTCAGGATGATCAGTGATCAATAATCTGGATTATCTTTAATCTGAGGATTCCAGCACAGAAACAGGAAGATGAGATGAAACAAGCTGCTTTATTACATTGCTGCAGTTTTTGGTATTTCATATTCATTCATATATTTATTTATATAGAGAATTATTTTACATTTGGGTCAGGAAGGTTCGAACAAAGTGCTGCTTCCTCGGTTCCGAACAGACGGAGCGGGTCAAAGGTCACGATCGGAAGGCACTGAGTGAGTGAGGATGACTCACTGGAGGAGAGGAAGAGCCGCCCAGTTCACAGTTAGAGCAGAACGTTCTGTTCAGTCCGGATCGGTACCGGGTCAGTACCGTTATGTCTGGGACAAGGTGCATGAGAGCGCAGGTTCGGGTCCAGTCTGAGGGGGTTCGGCGCAGCCAGATCCAGCCTCCTCACAGTTCTGGTGCAGCTGACTGCATGGATCGGGCTCGGTTCGGTTCGGTTCTGGAGGGATAAGGCACAGGAGGTTCAGAAAGGCACAAACGCCGGGCAGAACCGCCAGAGTGAGTCCGGTCTGGTCCAGCTCAGGCAGTGGGTTGGTGGTCCAGTAACACGTTCTGGGTCCGGTTCGGTGAGAAACACGTCCGGAACGAACCAAAGCTGCTTCCAGTCTATCAGTTTGTGCGCTTTGGTTCGTTTGGTAGCTGCTGGAGGAGAACCGGCCCAGATGTTCCGGATGTTCCGGTGAAGTTCAGCTGCCAGGTAATCCATCCGGTCCAGTTCGGATCCAGTCCCAGGCCCGCGCCCCTCAGCTGCCCAGCGGCTTGAAGGACCCGTCGGGAAGCTGCCGGAAGATGCCCCGCAGCGTGTCCAGCTCCCGGGTCAGATGCTCCACGCGGCGCCGCAGCCGCTCGTTGTCGGCCGTCAGCTCCACCACCTTCTGCTGCGTCTCCAGGTTGCGCATCTTCGCCTTGTCGCGGCTCTTGCGCACCGCCACGTTGTTGCGCTCGCGCCGCAACCGGTACTCCGGGCTGCTTTTGTCGACGTGCTTCTTGGACTTGGCGGCCCCCCGCTGGTGCTCCAGCAGCTTCAGGCCGCCCTGCTGCGGGTGGTGCGGGTGGTGCGGGCTGGGCACCGGGGTCGGCGGCGGGGTCGGGTGTCCCGGCTGGAGGTGCATAGTGGTCTGCGCGCAGTGCGCGATCTGGTACTGCAGGTGCGGCATCTGCTGCTGCGGCGGCGGCTGTTGGTGGTGGGGAGTACTGGGAGTGCGGGTGGGGGTGCGGGTGGTGGTAGGAGGGCGGCAGGCTGAGGTTCAGGTCCTCGTCGTCCCGCGGCTCTTGCTTGATGGCCACTGGGCGGATGCGCGGCGGGTTGTGCTCGTAGAAGGGCTCCATCTTGGAGTCCATGTAGCCGGGCATGTAGAGCTGCTGCGGGGCCGCCGACTCGAAGTCTCCGCTCATCATCTTCAGCTTGTCCTGCCGCGCGCCGTGGTGGAACAGGTCGGCCAGGAAGTCGTCGTTGAACGCCGACGGGTCGATGTAGGCGCTCAGGTCGATGGAGGTCTCGTTGTCTCCGATGTCCCCACCGAGGTCCGCCGGGTCTCTGTAGCCGGAGGGGGGCTGCTGGCCGTGGGTCAGGCTGCTCATCAGGGGCCGCGGCGCCGCCTCGTACAGGTTGGACAGCTCCATGGAGAACCTAAAGCCCGGCGTGCATGGCGAGACGCTCCGCGAATCCAGGGTGAGACACGACGGGCCGCGCAGGTGAGGAGCTCAGGTGAGACCAGCTGGCGGGACACGGAGCGAGACGAGGCTCTGCGTGGCGTAGAGAGAAGCTGCGTGGAGCTGCGGGCTGCGGGGCTGATTCCTGCTGCTCAGTAACCTCTGAGCTGTGACAGCCGGGCTTTATAGGAGGAGGGAGAGGGCGGGGCGGAGCGCGCGCGCGCGCCCACACACACACACACACACACACACACACACACACACACACACACACACACACACACACACACACACACACGCCCACGGACACTCTGACTCTCCTCTGCGCTTGAACCATTAATCTCCAGCAGAGATCCGGAGCCAGAACCGAACCCAGAACCGAACCCGTTCAGAGAGAAACTCATCTGCAGCACAGAAAAGTTCTACAGTTTGCTGTTTTCTCTCAGAACTGTCTGCAGGTTGGATCGTCTCCAGCCGCTCGGGTCCAACTGTGAAAGTTTCTCCTTTACAAGTGACGTCATGAACCTGAACACGGACCGTCAGACGGTCAATGTTCACCTCCGAGCGGCGCGTTGGGCCCGATGCTCTTGACTGCAGCGCCCTCTATCGGCGGCAGACGGTTTTTCACAGCACAACTTTCAAACAAGCAGGATTTTTACAAACGTTCCTCTGAGAAATCCAGAACCGGTACCAGAAGCTCGGATCGACCCGACCCGTTTGAGTCCAATCAAAGTGATCTTTCTGGACTCTTAACCCTTTACGAGTTCTGGTCAGTGAAGTCCAGACGGGTTCGGTACCTTAAGAACTGTTTACTCAACTTTCTGCATCCACAAAACACCTGCTGAGGTCAGAGGTCAAGGTTGAGGTTATCTGAGCTCGTTGTGTAGATTGTATTGAGGCTCATCAGTCTGACAGTCGGCCATCATAAACTTTGTCTCTAGTCCCATCACAGATTTTCCTCCATCAGATTTTTGGCGCCGTTTCAACCAGTCGTTCCTGTGACTGAAAACTCCTCAAGGAGTCCCAGTCTTCCCAGTTTCCTCCCCAGGGTTTTGCTGTTGGCTGTTTGTCATCATCTTCTTCCACTTTGTGTCATATTCAGAAAGTTGATGTTGATTTTTTTCCACTATGCAGTTGAGACCCTGCACTCCAGTGCAGCAATCTATCAATGCACTTTCCACCTAGATACACACACACACACACACACACACACACACACACACACACACACACACACACACACACACATACACACACACACACACACACACACACACACACACACACACACACACACACACACACACACACACCTCTCCTCCCCCCCCACACACACACGCACACACATCCTATCGATAATGTGAAGCAGATCAATAAGTTGCCACTTATGGTTGAAACAGGAAACCTCCAGGTGTTTCTGTTAGCAGATGCTAATCAGTTTAGCATGCTGATGTTTCAACAGTCGCTCTGCTTTAACAGCAGGTCAGAATGATTCCCTGGAACCTAATGGAGCCTCCACCTTACTCCGCCCTGCTCTGTCCGCTACGCAACTTCTCAACATACTTTTCTCTGTGTGAGGTTTTTTAAAAATGTAAACTATTAAAATGATTAGTTCATCAGACAGAATCATCTTCCACAGTGCCAACTGTCGTCTCAAGACATTTTATAAAAAGTCATTTCAAGTCACTGACTCGTATATTACAGGTGATCCAGTCAACAGGGCATTAAGAAGTTTTTTATTTGAATTTATTAAAATAGTTTCTATGTGGGACTTTGGTTATGACCGCCAGGTGAAAGATCGTGTTTGACACTGCTCCTGACAAACATCCTGAAAATTCCCTTTTAAAACTTCCTGGACGCTACAGCAACCGTACCTAAGTTTGAGTTGGATGAAACTATGCCAGGTCCTGGAAGACTGAACAAAGATGACTCAAAGATAAAGACGCAATCCAAGTTGACGGACTACGGTCCACAAAACGTCGAGCTTAGCATAAACGTGACTAGCGAAAACGTTAGCGAGGCGCCGAGCAGCAGCAAGGGAATTGATAAAGGACTAGCAGCTAACAGCGGCGACATGACGACCTCACTCGGTGACACTGCAGATACACTTGGAGCAAAAGCGAGTTTAAAATCTGAGATTTCTGGAAGATTTGATGGTGTTATGACAGCCATAGAAACAGTGAGGAAAGAAGTGGGTGAATGTACAAAACGTTTGACGCAGCCAGAGGAGCGCTTGTCCACAATGGAAGACGAACAAATGTCGCTAACTAACAAAGTTAAGAGCTTGGAGGAAACGAACAAGCTAATGGAGGCAAAAATAGCTGACATAGAAACAAGATCTCGCCTTAACAATCTCAGTTTGGTGAATCTCCCAAAGGCGCAGAGGGCTCCGATGCCTGTGGATGTTTGGAAAACTGCTTACCAGAAGTGTTGGAGTTGCCTCCCTGAGAAACCCGCTGATTCTGGAAAGAGCCCATCGCATTGGCCCTAAGAGGAATGCAGAAGAACCCCAAGAACCATAATTTTGCGGTTCCTTAACTATATACAAAAGGACATGATCTTCAAAGCAAGCAAAGTAACAGATAAAACCAACAGGGGAGATTCTACAACGACGTAGCTACAGAGACACACAGTATGATGGAGTCCGCAAGCTGCTCCGTGAGCTCAGGCCGAGACGCAGCATCATCCCTCGATAGATGAAGGTTTTAGAGACACCTGGAAGCTGAAATGACAGAAGAAGAACTGGGTAGAGCTACTGACTGCATGAAGGCAGGGAGGAAGGCTGGGCCTGACAGGTTCCCTGTAGACTTTTATAAAGCATTTAAAAAACAACTTAGAGATGTTTCAGGAAGCATATTGTAACAGTGGCCTAACAAAATCTATGACAAATGCTTTGATCTTTGTGTTACCCGAACCAGGGAAAACCCAGCAATAAATGTGAGAACATGAGGCCAATAAGTTTGCTAAATGCTGACCTGAAAAATTCTGTAAATTATTAGCAATACGTTTACAAGACTCACTTCCTTCAGCGATACATAAAGATCAAAATGGCTTTGTTTGGGTCGGCACGGTCTACACAACGTGAGGAGACTTCTAAACATTATTCTTGATTTGGATGTTAAGTCAGGATCTGCATTTCTTTCCCTAGATGCTGAGAAGGCGTTTGACCGAGTCAAATGGACCCAATCTATTCAACATTTTAAACCGTTTTGGTTATGGAAATAATTTAGAAAATGGGTACACTTATTATATTTAAATTCTACTGCAGAAATATTAACAAATAAAAATGTGTCTAAGCCAATTGTTATCAAACGAGGATGTTGTCAAGGATGTACTTTATGCCCCTTGTTTTACATTAGCACTGTAAGGTCCCATCAATCTATAACAGGCATTACAATGACGCAAATACAAGACAAAATTTCACTGTATGCAGATGACATAATCCTGTTTATTTCAAACTTAAAAGAATCTATTCCAAGCTTGCTCAATTTAAGAAGGGAATATGGTCATATTTCAGGGTATATGATTTAGGAGTAATAAATCCTCATTGGGGCCTGCCTAGCAATGCATAAGGAGAGCAGTTACTGACTTGCAAAGCAAGTCAGTAACTGACTCCATGCATTGCATGGCAGGCACCTATTATTCTACACCCAATAGAATGCCTCTTATTATTATTATTATTGGGGCCTGCCCATAGCAATGCATAAGGAGAGCAGTGACTGACTTGCAAAGCAATCTACACCCAATAGAATGTCTCTTTATTTATTTATTTTTCTTCCGTGGGCTCGCACGGCTCGTACCGCTGCGAGCCCACCACAAAAGTGGTATCAAATTGTGCGGCTCGGCGCCGGGAGGGGTGCTATTACTTTTGGTGGGATTCGGAGTTACGATAAAAAAGTAAAAAGCGAAAAACCATCAAAAATTCTTGTCAGTTAGAAACTGCCCAAACTAGAGTGTAATCAACGATTCGTTAGAGTGTGGGAAGCAGTGAGATTCTGACCCCAAATAAATTTTGAAATCGCAGTCACGCCCACAAATATCGCCCTATCGGTATGAAACTCGGTCATGACATAGATATGCATGCCTGCTCCGGTAAAATGTTTTCAAAATTTTTCTAGGGCTTACGGTTTTCTGTCTAGGGGCTTCAGAGCAAAGTGATGCGACAGAATTTCGACTCGCTCAGCCAGGATCACTTCCATGTATTTCTGAAAAATGTCAGACCTCAGCGCACACCATTTTTATCTCGTCGCTGTTATTAATGTGAGTGATGTACAGATATGAATAGCGGGACTATAGGAGATGAAAGATAGCGCTCTCATACGCTTCAAACGGTTTCCGATACGTATCACGGTTTCTGAACGGGAAGGAGTTGTTCGGACCGCTTTTTTCAGTCAAAACTGACTGGGTGTCTCACAAAGATAGAATTCTTTCTGTCTCACACATGACAGTTGCAGAGGATTAATTACCATAGCAACGAAGCACAGCAGGGCCCAGCAGCTGATTAGAACTACAAAAACGCATCACTGTAGTTTTTACTGTTGCAGAGCTCTGAGGAAGGAGCTGGCCTTTAGAATTATAAATTAGAACTACAAATACGCATCACTGTAGTTTTTACTGTGGCAGAGCTCTGAGGAAGGAGCTGGCCTTTAGAATTATAAATTAGAACTACAAAAACGCATCACTGTAGTTTTTACTGTGGCAGAGCTCTGAGGAAGGAGCTGGCCTTTAGAATTATAAATTAGAACTACAAAAACGCATCACTGTAGTTTTTACTGTGGCAGAGCTCTGAGGAAGGTGTTGGCCTTTAGAACTACTTGTGTTTTGGCATTTTATAACTGATTTTAACCAACCATTGTTACATATGGGATTAGTTAATTAAGTTTAATTAATCTAATAAAATTAAGCTCAATGAAAATTTCAAAATAAAAGCCTTGACAATTTTTATATCAATTGCTGTTTGGAGCATTTTAGAACTTATTTAACACAATCACTGTTACTCATGTGAATAGATTGGACATTTAAACGAGGCTTACTGAAAATTTCAAAATAAAAGCCTTAATATTCCTTTCTGGCTCATGCCTATTTTAGTGAAAATGGCTGCTCAAACTGATAGATTCTGTCTCCACCTGTCTGACTCACAGCTGGCAGAGGATCCATTACCATAGCAACGGAGCACAGCAGGGCCAGTGGTTAGGACTACAAAAAACGCGTCACTGTAGTTTTTACTATGGCAGAGCTCTGAGGAAGGAGCTGGCCTTTAGAATTATAAATTAGAACTACAAAAACGCATCATTGTAGTTTTTACTGTGGCAGAGCTCTGAGGAAGGTGTTGGCCTTTAGAACTACTTGTGTTTTGGGCATTTTATAACTGATTTTATCCAACCATTGTTACACACAGGATTAGTGTGGTAATTTTAAATTAAGTTGAATTAAAATTTCAAAATAAAAGCCCTGACATTCTTTATATTATGGAATTGCTCTCTTGGGGATTATGTGACTTTTTTAACAAAACCACTGTTACACTTTGGATATTTTGGACAGTTAAAATGAAGCTTACTGAAAATGTCAAAATAAAAGCCTTAAGACTCTTTCTGGCTCATGCCTATTTTAGTGAAAATGGCTGCCTCAAACTTATAGAATTATGTCTCCCCCTGTCTGACTCACAGCCTGCAGAGGATGCATTACCATAGCAATGGAACACAGCAGGGCCAGATGATTAGGACTACAAAAACGCATCAATGTAGTTCTAACTATTGCAGAACTCAGAGGAAAAAGCTGGACTTTAGAACTGCTTGTGTTTTGGGCCTTCTATAACTCTTTTTAACCAACCATTGTTACACATGGAATTAGTGTGAAAATTTTAAATTAAGCTTTAAAAAATTTTCAAAATAAAAGCCTTGACAATTTTCCCATCAATTAAGTGCTCTTTTGACCATTTTATGTATAATTTTACCAAAAAATCGTTACACATGGGATTACATTGGCCATTTAAAATGAAGCTCACTGAAAATTTCAAAATAAAAGTCTTAAGATTCGTCTGTGGCTAATGCAGCGCCCCAGGCGCTGCAATGATATTAGCTTGCTTTATCTTTTCGTCTCAAGTTAGGACAAACATTAGCATTTCACTAGCATTTAAGATTATTAAGAATAAGATTATCCTGCATGATCTTTTTCTCTCAGGTTTTCTCTTAGCATTAGCCTTTTACCTTAGCCTTTTCCTTACTTATTACCCATGTTCAATAATCATGTGACTGTCCACGTGCTATTGATGACATTGCAGCTTTCTTTAGCATGGATGCTAATGTTTAGCATCAGAACGCTGGGTCCAAACCGACGGGCACACTTTGGCAGGCCCCGGTTAAATTTCTTCAGGAATTTTCTAGTTATTACTTGAAATGTCCCACAAATGAACTCAAAATTTATGTCATGACTTCAGCCTTTCTGCTCCACCTTCTGCGCTGATTGCTCATTGCTCTCACCTGCACTGTGCTGCTCCTATTTAGACAACTGATTTTCACCAGCTCAGTGCGAGATCGTCTGTTGCCCTTGTCACAGCTTTCAAGCCATTGTTTTATGTCTCAAGGAGTTTTCTGGTTTACTGATCCTGCCTGTTTTGACCTTAGATTCTGCCTTGACCTTCGGCTGCTTAAAGTTTCTGATGTCCTGTTGAAGAACCCTGCCTGTCGCCGACCCTGCCTCCTGCTTGCTGTTTTCTGGATTATCTGTGCTGTTGCTCTCCTGTGCTTGACCCTGGATCGTCTCTCTACTCCGTCTCTGGTTTGTGGACTTTGCCCCTGGGTCCGTTTGTTCCCCAAGCCCCCAACACTTTCTGTCGTCATTTCATCCTACTTCGTCCCACCCCCAGCTGGATTTCTGTCCCTCTGGATTCCTCCTCCCTTTTCTGCTCGTTTTTGTCCCTCCCCCCCTCAGTCCCATCTAAAATATTATTTTTGTCATTAAAACTTCTGATTTAACTTACTCCTGTGTTGGCTGCGTTTTGGGTTCTGGCCTAGTTTGCTTATCATTACAATTTAGGGTTGTTAAAGAATTCACATATTTAGGAAAAACATAATTTCAAATCTAGATATGATTGTGAAGAACAACTATGAACATTAAACAAAACTATCACTGAAAATATCAAGATGGATGCTTATCACTGATTGGCAGGATCGACACCTACAAAATGAATGTACTTCCAAAAATATGTTTTTCAGAATGTCCCCTTGCCGCCTCCTGTATACTGGTTTAATAATCTTATTGTGAGAGACACCGAATTTATTAGTTTATAAGATACCCACCAATTCTGTTTTGTTTATAAGTTCATTCATTGTTCATTGTAGTTTATTAATTTCTTCTGTACTTGGTTTTGTGTCTGACTTGTGAATTTATCTTTGGTAGTCATATTTACTTTATGTCAGTGAATGCGTCGCTGTGTGGTGTGTTCCAGAACATAATTTTCGCTCAGCAGTTACTGTTTTCCCCGTTCTGCTGGGTATCGTTAGGCCCGGTGTTGGCGGCGGACTTTTGTGTGGAGGCAAATAAAACCTTTTTTGTAATTAGTAAAGACAACTCCAGATGTCATCTGTGCTGGAGCCCAGCAACATTTTAAAGTTAATTGCTGAGTTTTATGGCAAAATAAACGGCCCAGTGTTAGAATGTTGTTCTTACATTTACCACACCAGGAGGGAGGCATTAGTTTAATGTAGAGTCCATTTCAATGGGTAGAAATGGACTCTACATCAGGAAATCCACCTTTACTGATCAAAACCATCAATTGAATGAGTTTTTTATGGCTCTGCGCTTTTACAGGATTTTTTAGCAGATGTTACGTCGGCCGCTTTTCTCCTGGGTGCAAAGGGCAACGTGAACCCGGGTTTAAAACGCCTCCGCGAGTTAAACCCGCAGGATGAGTTCAGTTTAATTCTTTGCAGTTTCCTGCTGCCTCCTGTTTAGAAATGCATGAACATTATGAACATAACATTAAAATCTCTCCAGTTTCTCTGGTCTGGAATTAAACGCCTCATTTCTACCAAAGGTTTGGAACGCACTACTGGTTATCTGCTGGTTATCTACTGGTCATCTGCTGGTTATCTGCTGGTCATCTGCTGGTTATCTACTGGTCATCTACTGGTCATCTGCTGGTTATCTGCTGGTCATCTGCTAGTCATCTACTGGTTATCTGCTGGTTATCTGCTGGTTATCTGCTAGTCATCTACTGGTTATCTGCTGGTTGTCTGCTAGTCATCTACTGGTTATCTGCTGGTTATCTGCTAGTCATCTACTGGTTATCTGCTGGTTATCTGCTGGTTATCTGCTGGTCATCTACTGGTTATCTACTGGTTATCTGCTGGTCATCTACTGGTCATCTGCTGGTCATCTCCTGGTCATCTCCTGGTCATCTACTGGTTATCTACTGGTTATCTGCTGGTTATCCCATTGAAATCATCCTGTTGTTTTTTTCTAAGCTGTTTCCTGGTCAACAAACAAACGGATCGGATTCATCGGGATGGAGCTGAGGATCCTGGACCAGAGAAACATCAGAACCAGGTCAGCAGAACAGAACTGGGCTGCTGGAGGTCCAGTTCGACTCACCTACTATTCGGGTTGGCCCGGGTTCATCAGCTCCAAAGCCTGCGGCGCTGTCTACCAGGACGTTTTACCTGGACTGCCTGAACACCTGATCAGAACCACGTCTGGTCTGCGGTTCATGTCTCTGAATTTAAATCGGCTTAAATTTGAAATTTTCAGACAAACTGGATCTGGTTTTTTATTACCTGGATGTCAGAACCAGACAGTGAGAGGATCTATGTAATGAGTACACTACAATACTGAGTTTCACTTTTTGAATTATTAAACTATAAAAATAAATGTACTTAATCAATCAAATAAAATTTTATTTGTATAGCACATTTCAGCAGCAAGGCATTTCAAAGTGTTTTACATCATAAACACAAAGTTATAGAATAAACAATACATTGTTACATATTATATTTCAAATCAAACTCTAATCAGCTGGTTTTTAGTTGAGATTTAAAGGAAGTCAGGGTTTCTGATGTTTTGCAGTTTTCTGGAAGTTTGTTCCAGATGTTTGGTGCATAGATGCTGAAAGCTGCTTCTCCTCTCTTGGTTCGGTTCTGGGGATGCAGAGCAGAACCAGAACCAGAACCCGAGAGTCTGGAAGGTTGATACAACACGCAGATCTTGATGTATTTGTGGTGCTAAACCGTTCAGTGATTTATAAACTAACAACAGTATTTTAAAATCTATTCTTTGAGCTACAAGGAGCCAGTGGAGGGACTTTAAAACTGCTGTTATGTCTCTATCTCCTGGTTTTAGTGAGAAACAGGAGCAGCAGCTTCTGGATCAGCTGCAGCTGGAGGATTGATTTGTTGGACAGGCCTGTGAAGACGCTGTTACAATAATCAATGCGACTAAAGATAAACACATGGATGAGTTTCTTAGAGTCTGGCTGAGACATTAGTCCTCTAATCCTGGAGATGTTCTTCAGGTGATAGAAGGCCGACTTTGTTACTGTCTTTATGTGGATCTGGAGGTTCAGGTCAGAGTCCAGGTCACTACTCCAGGTTATTCATTAAATAAAGATTTATTCAGTAAGTCAATTTTAATTTAAATTCATTTAGTCTATTGTTTCCACAGAGTCACATTCAGATTCCCTTTCAGGATAAATCTGTATGATAATTGAGTTTCGTTTGAAGAAATGAAATAAACGTAAACTCTAACTTATTGAGATGCAGCAATATGAAAATGCCCCTAAAGAAAATCCGGTGGCTCTTATGCTCCTGTGGTGGATTCAGTCTGATTGTATAAATATCAGATGATACTTTATTGATTCCTGAGAGGGGAAATGTTGTAGTCCCAATACAACAGAGATGTTGAAATCTTGCAACAACAACAATAATAATAATAAACATTATAACAGCTGTAACAGTGTATCACTCAGTATGTGGCTAAAAAATAGATTCAACTTTTAAAAACCCACAAATCTACAGAATTTATGTATTATGAAGGCATTATAAATACAATACATTTATGCATATTTATATCCTAGGTGTTTCATAAGGAAGCAGTTTCAGGAAGCCGATCAAATGAAGTCATACATGTCTGAACTCATCTGACCAACCTCACGTTACATAAACAAAACCAACAGAAAGGCCGCTTGCTATTGGTCCGTCCACATGTCACTCCCCAAGGAATTGCATCACTCTTGTAAATACTGAACTTTGATTGGCCAGAGCTCTTTACGCCGCCGCCTCCTAGCTCCTGATTGGCTGATTCCAAACATTGCCGAACATGGTAAAGGGAGATTTCGCAATCGGCTGCTGTCCATGGTTCCAACAAAAACAGTGAGAGCGGCCGGAGACGCGATAAAGTGTCCCTTTCTGCCCCATATCGATCAGGATAGTCTACAGGTCAACCCCGCGGTCTCCTGGTGAAGGTATGCTTTGACTTCTTGGCTTAGAAAAACAGATTTATCCTCGAAGAGCGATAGCAGCGGGTGCTAACAGGCTAACGGCTAGCTGGTTCGGTTAAAATCTGAGAAAATAACCCGTTTCGACCGGTTCGGGGTCTGAAACCGCGTGTAGCGGTGAGCAGGCGGAACTCTGAGCTCAAGGTTTCGGTAAATCAGGGAGAAACGAGCTGCTTTAATTGAACTCAAAGTTGTATCGGTTTCGGGAAATGATCAGTTTAATCGTCGTCGTTCGGCCCAGTTTCCGTTCCGTTTGGCTTCGTGTACTGATGTTGGGACTCGGTTTGGGTTTGAAAAGTGAGGTTTGTGCTGAGACCCGCATGACTCGGAGTTCCCCTCAGTGATGATGCAACAGCAGGCAACAGCCGCTGTTTCACCCGGAGCGAGTTCTGCTACACACAGAGCCGTTCCATGGCAACGCGCCGACCAATCACAACGCCGCGGCTGCTTCACAGCGGAGAGTGACGTCATCAGAATGACGGCGGTCATGGGAGGTTTATTAGACAGAAAAACATCCAGATATGATCATAAATTATGTTTGTTCAATATCATTCTACGAAACTTTATTCCTTCCTAAAGGAAATGAAATGACTCATCATTGGGTTTGATGGAAGGATCTCCAGGAGCAGTCAGTGTCGCAGCGAATCTGACGAGGGCTCTGTTGCTCAGTCTCAACACTCTGCTGCCATGGTTACGCAACATATCAAAAGTATGAGCAGAAATACATTCAGAACCAAAGGAGAAAATGATCCAAAACCCAACCGAACCAGGAGAGGTGCTCCAACATGCTGCCACCAGGGCGGCGCTGTTCTACAACTATAATATTATGGCTACTGTTGTGTCGTCCTACAGACCCGTCCGTGGTTCTGACCGTCGGCTCCGGGTCAGACTTGAGCTCCTGCAGGCAGCACATCCAAATGAGCCGGCCGCCACAGCCGAAATCATCACAGCAGAGCACAACGGCGTGAGCGTCATCCAGAGCCAGGCGCACGCCGTCGCAGCGTCCAACGCAGCGTCCCTCGCCGGACTGCAGCAGGTCCCAGCTCGTCCCCGCCGACCCGTCCGCCGCCGGAGGAAAGGCGGCGCCGCCCAGCAAGATGAAGAAGCCCAGCGTGGACAAGGACAGCGAGGAGTACGGCAGCGGCGCGAGCGCAACAACCTGGCGGTGAAGAAGAGCCGCATGCGCAGCAAGCAGAAGGCCATGGACACGCAGCAGCGCGTCAACGAGCTGAAGGAGGAGAACGAGCGGCTGGAGGCCAAGATCAAGCTGCTCAGCAAGGAGCTGAGCGTGCTCAAAGACCTCTTCCTGGAGCACGCCCACAACCTGGCCGACAACGGCAGCCGCCCGCCGACGCCGCCAGCCCCGCCCCTGCCCAGTGAGGGGCGGAGCCTCAGGGCCGCCGGGAAGCCGGCCCTCTCGTCCTTCTTCCATCCCCGTCGTCCCTGGCCCCGCCCCCTCAGTGATGTCACCGGGAGACGTCGGCCCCCGGGTCAGGAGAGACTTCCTGTGGCTGGACCCGGGCTGTGACCAGCCCAGAGGGAAACGGCGTTCGGTCGGACTCGATCATGTGACTTCTGTCTGTTTTTGTTATTATTACTCCACAGCTTTGCGTCATGTTCTGCTGGGTTCTACTGGGACCACTGAACAGAACCTCCAGAACCGCCCTGGCCAATCAGGATCCAGAACTCTTCCTGATCATTGCCACGATTGGTGGTATGTTTGTCTGAGCCGGTTCTGGTTCTGGTTCTGGAGGCATAGAATGGGTGAGGTGCAGAGCTTCTTCCGGAGGTCAACTGGTGTTTCTCCAGAACTTTGAGTTGACCCGGTTCTGACTCCACTCTGATCCAGACAGACTCGGTTCATGCAGGACTGGAGCAGGAAGTCCCGCCCCCTCCCGCGTGCTCCCACCTGCCCAGCCAGGTGTGTTGGTGTGCAGCGCGCCGGGCGGAACCGGGCGGAGCCGACGCTTCGACAGAACCGCAGCTTTAGGTAAATCCAGGTCGGCTCGTTAGCGGTCTGCTAACGGGCCGCCGCCCTGCGGGGAAGGGGTGGAGCCTCAAGGAGCCAGACGCCGTGATCACCTGAGGTCTGCGTCCACATCCCGGTCCGGTTCTGGTTCCGCTGGTTCAACCTTCCTGTGAAACCAGGTGGTCCGATGAGCCTCTTGGTTCTGGTTCTGTGAGCCGTCCTGCATCGTTTTCACCTTTCTATGGTCTTTTCTTGTTCTCTGCAGCGGCTGCTTGTTGCTACGGAGTGTTTGCATGAAAACGGGGGGGGGGGGGGGCGGGGGGGGGGGTCTGTCAATCAGCTGTTTATATCTGGATCGTTTATGTTGTAAATTAAATCCGAGTCTTAAAGTTCAGCCGAGTCTGAGTCTCTGTTCGACCATGAGCAGCTTTCTGTTTATATTATTAATGTTTGTTTGCTGCCAGAACATATTTTATCTCTTCAATTTCAACTTTTTTAAAAATTTATTTTAAGTCATGAACAAACTTTTATTTTGAAGGAGCCGCCAGGAAGCTGTGTAGATGCTTCTTCTGCATCATGAAGCTCCATTTCTGTTAGAACCCGGGTCCATCCAGGTTTTTATCAGGACCTGGGATTGACCTTGACCTCTAACCAAGCCGGGGTTCTGCTGTTACTCAGAACCGACCCGACCCGACCCAGCCCAACATTTACATGGTTTCTGTGAAGCTTGGTGAGACGATTACTGGACTAATTTACAGCTGATTCCTGGAGCGCTGCAGGGGTTGCTAATGCTTTGGCCGGCCGCTCCTTCAGAGGGTGTGTTAGCAGTGTGTGTGTGTGTTAGCAGTGTGTGTGTTAGCAGTGTGTGTGTTAGCAGTGTGTGTGTGTGTGTTAGCAGTGTGTGTGTTAGCAGTGTGTGTGTGTGTTAGCAGTGTGTGTGTGTGTGTTAGCAGTGTGTGTTAGCAGTGTGTGTGCGTGTGAGTGTGTGTGTGTGTGTGTGTGTGCATGTGCACACACACACACACACACTGCTAACACACACACACACACTGCTAACACACACACACACACTGCTAACACACACACATGCACACACACTCACACACACACACACACACACTCACACGCACACACACACACACACATGCACACACACTCACACACACACTCACACACACTCACACACACGCACACACACTCACACACACACACATGCACACACTCACACACACACACTCACACACATGCACTCACACACACACACTCACACACACACTCACACACACACACTCACACACTCACACACACACATGCACACACACACACACATGCACACACACACTCACACACACACATGCACACACACACACACACACCCTCAGCCTCCTGGACTCGTTTGTCTTGTCAGAAACATCTGGAAAGTTTGTCCCGGTCTGAGCAGTGTGACGTGTCGACCAGGTTTTTCCCTCTGCAGCTTCAGAAGCTTGGCTGGTCAGAGGTCAGAGGTCAACGCTGAATATTTTTTGCCTCATCTTCAAACTAAATATTTAGCTGTGACCTAGTTAGTTAGCTTCTAAAGTTTTTATTTTTATTTATTTAGTCAACCAATAACAACAAGACTTTGAACACAGAGACAAAGCAAGGCATTGTTTTTCTCCCCTCTTCCCTTAACCTTCTTTTGTTCTATCCCTACCTCTCCCCATCCATCCGTACCTGGCTGCAAATAATAGAAACATCAAAATAAATCATAATAATAAAACAGTAGCAATAATTATATTGAGAAAAAAAAACACAGGGGACTAAGGCAGAGCCCAGAAACATGGACAGCATGTGAACAAGCGTCTGCACAAGACATCCAAACATGGATACTTAAAACTGCACAGGTTGCCCGAGTCACAGGGAAGCAGGCAGACACCGCGGAGCCAGTTCCTATGCGAATTTCAGGCTTGAGGAAGTCTTTCAAAATAACATAGCAGGGGGAACCAAGTTTTGTAAAATTTTGGGTCGAACCTCTAACACAAAATTTGATCTTCTCTAACTTAAGGAACATGGACAGATCTCTCAACCAAAGAGAAGCCTTGGGTGGGTGTTCTGATTTCCACGCTAATAATCTTTTTCGGGCGAGGAGAGTTGAAAAAGCCAGATACAGTTAGGGCCAGAAATATTTGGACAGTGACACAGGTTTTGTTATTTTAGCTGTTGACAAAAATATGTTCAGAAATACAATTTTATATATAATGGGCTGAAAGTGCACACTCCCAGCTGCAATATGAGAGTTTCCACATCCAAATCGGAGAAAGGGTTTAGGAATCATAGCTCTGTAATGCATAGCCTCCTCTTTTTCAAGAGACCAAAAGTAATTGGACAATGGACTCTAAAGGCTGCAAGTAACTCAAAAGGCCTTTCCTCGTTAACCTGTAATCAAGTAAGTAGTTAAAAGGTCTGGGGTTGTTTCCAGGTGTGTGGTTTTGCATTTGGAAGCTGTTGCTGTGACCAGACAACATGCGGTCAAAGGAGTCTCAATTGAGGTGAAGCAGAACATCCTGAGGCTGAAAAAAAGGGAAAAATCCATCAGAGAGATAGCAGACATGCTTGGAGTAGCAAAATCAACAGTCTGGTACATTCTGAGGAAAAAGGAATTGACTGGTGAGCTTGGGAACTCAAAAAGGCCTGGGCGTCCACGGAAGACAACGGTGGTGGATGATCGCCGCATACTTTCTTTGGTGAAGAAGAACCCGTTCACAACATCAACTGAGGTCCAGAACACTCTCAGAGAAGTAGGTGTATCTGTCTCTAAGTCAACAGTAAAGAGAAGACTCCATGAAAGCAATACAAAGGGTTCACATATAGATGCAAACCATTCATCAATTCCAAAAGTAGACAGGCCAGAGTTAAATTTGCCCCAAATCACCTCAAGAAGCCAGCCCAGTTCTGGAAAAGTATTCTATGGACAGATGAGACAAAGATCAACCTGTACCAGAATGATGGGAAGAAAAAAAAGTTTGGAGAAGAAAGGGAACGGCACATGATCCAAGGCACACCACATCCTCTGTAAAACATGGTGGAGGCAACGTGATGGCATGGGCATGCATGGCTTTCAATGGCACTGGGTCACTTGTGTTTATTGATGACATAACAGCAGACAAGAGTAGCCAGATGAATTCTGAAGTGTACCGGGATATACTGTCAGCCCAGATTCAGCCAAATGCTGCAAAGTTGATCGGACGGCGCTTCACAGTACAGATGGATAATGACCCCAAGCATACAGCCAAAGCTACCCAGGAGTTCATGAGAGCAAAAAGGTGGAATATTCTGCAATGGCCAAGTCAATCACCAGATCTTAACCCAATTGAGCATGCATTTCACTTGCTCAAATCCAGACTTCAGACGGAAAGACCCACTAACAAGCAAGACCTGAAGGCTGCGGCTGTAAAGGCCTGGCAAAGCATTAAGAAGGAGGAAACCCAGCGTTTGGTGATGTCCATGGGTTCCAGACTTAAGGCAGTGATTGCCTCCAAAGGATTCGCAACAAAATATTGAGAAAAAACTTTTTTGTTTGGGTTATGTTTATATGTCCAATTACTTTTGAGCTCCTAAAATGTGGAGTGTTTGTAAACAAATGTGTACAATTCCTACATTTTCTATCACATATTTTTGTTCAACCCTTTAAATTAAACGTTACAATCTGCACTTGAATTTTGTTGTAGAGGTTTCATTTCAAATCCAATGAGGTGGCATGCAGAGCCCAACTCACAAATATGTGTTACTGTCCAAATATTTCTGGCCCTAACTGTATTCCCTCCCCTGGAACTCCAAATATCGCCAATTCAGCACTGGGTTGGAAACCTATTTTGAAAGCTTCAGACAGGATCTGAAAAATTGTAGACCAGAAGTTGCATAGTTTGTTACAGGCCCAGAACATGTGGGATAAATTTCCCTAAGCTATGTGGCACTGAGCACAAGTATCACTGACTGTGGAATAGATCCTTGAGAGTCTGGCTCTACTGTAGTGAATCCTATGAAGGACCTTGAATTGAATGAGTCCAAGTCGAGCACATGATGTTGACCCATTTACTCTACAAATGTGTGGCTCCAGGTCACATCAGAGATGTGTATTCCAAGTTCCTCTCACCATTTTGCCCTGATCTCATTGAGCCTCACTGTATTGAATGATGAGATGCTATTGTAAATTTTTGAGATGAGCCCCCTACAAACAAGTTGGAGTTTGCAAAATGATGTCTATACTTCCCTTAGGGGGTAAATTGGGAAAGCAGGGACTGGTGCTACGAACAAAGTCACGAATCTGGAGGTACCGGAATAGGGAGGAACGCTGTAAACCAAATTTGGAGGAAATGGCATCAAAGGTAGCGAAATTGCCTTCTCTATATAGGTCACTAAATTTACTTAAGCCTGCACTTCGCCATTTGGCAAAGACAGGGTCTAATAAGGATGGTGGGAAAACATGGTTATCACATATGGGACCGTAAATAGAGACGTTTGTCATATTAAAATGTTGTCTAAATTGTGACCATATTTTTAGGGTGTTGCTTAGGAGAGAGAGGAAGCTTTGAAGTAACTAATGCAGGGAATGATGATGGCCTACATGTATCCAGTTCAGATTGGCACCAGTCAACATCTGGTTGTTGGAATAAACAGACCACCTTTTGTAAGTTTGCTGCCCAGTAATAGTGCAGAAGGTTAGGTAGACCCATACCCCCCTCTTCCTTGTGTCTCTGAAGGAAGCGCCTACTGAGTCTAGGGTGTTTATTACTCCACATGAACAAGGACAGCTGTTTATCGATAAGTCTGAAGAATGATTTTGGGAGAAAAACTGGAATACTCTGAAAGAGATACATAAACCTTGGCAAGACATTCATTTTAATGCGTGCTATTTTGCCCGCTAAGGATAAATTTAGGACACTCCACTTCTGGAGGTCTGGTTTAAGGTTATTAAGCAGAGGGGAAAAGTTTTTGTCAAACAGATCAAAAATATTTGAATCCTGCTCTAGAGAGAGGAAAAGGCAAGTCAGTTTCTGCCATTTGGAGTCCAGAATTATTAATTGGAAAATATTCACTCTTTCAGAAGTTCAACTTGTAACCTGAAAATTTACCAAAACGGTTTAGCAATCTCACAATGTTGGAAATCGAAGATACTGGGTCCGAGATGTAGAGTAATAAGTCATCCGCATATAGGGACAGCCGATGTTCCAGCTGATTTCTATAAATTCCCTTAAAGCTCTGTGAGGTCTTGAGCATAACTGAGAGGCTCAATAGCCAAACCAAAGAGGAGCGGGCTGAGAGGACAACCCTGCCGGGTACCCTAGATAAGGAAAAGGGCCTAGATCTTGTTCTGTCAGTGATTATGTTTGCTTTGGGTGATGTATGCAACAGTTGTACCCATGATGTAAATTTGGGCCCAAACCCGAACTTAGCTAAAACTGCAAATAGGTAGGGCCACTCAACCCGGTCGAATGCCTTCTCCGCATCGAGGGAGACCACACCCTCAGGAGACCACACCCTCAGAAGACCACACCCTCAGGATACCACACCCTCAGAAGACCACACCCTCAGAAGACCACACCCTCAGAAGACCACACCCTCAGGAGACCACACCCTCAGAAGACCACACCCTCAGAAGACCACACCCTCAGAAGACCACACCCTCAGGAGACCACACCCTCAGGAGACCACACCCTCAGAAGACCACACCCTCAGGAGACCACACCCTCAGAAGACCACACCCTCAGAAGACCACACCTCAGGAGACCACACCCTCAGAAGACCACACCCTCAGAAGACCACACCCTCAGGAGACCACACCCTCAGAAGACCACACCCTCAGGAGACCACACCCTCAGAAGACCACACCCTCAGAAGACCACACCCTCAGGAGACCACACCCTCAGAAGACCACACCCTCAGAAGACCACACCCTCAGGAGACCACACCCTCAGAAGACCACACCCTCAGAAGACCACACCCTCAGGAGACCACACCCTCAGGAGACCACACCCTCAGAAGACCACACCCTCAGAAGACCACACCCTCAGAAGACCACACCCTCAGAAGACCACACCCTCAGAAGACCACACCCTCAGGAGACCACACCCTCAGGAGACCACACCCTCAGAAGACCACCCTCAGAAGACCACACCCTCAGAAGACCACACCCTCAGAAGACCACACCCTCAGAAGACCACACCCTCAGAAGACCACACCCTCAGGAGACCACACCCTCAGGAGACCACACCTCAGGAGACCACAACCTCAGGAGACTCCCGGACACAGGAGAATGAACAGCACCAATAAGCCTTCGTATATTAGAAAAAGAGTGACGACTCCTCAGCTTCTAAAATATTTAATTGGTATTATGGCAGTTACAAGTAATTAACTTGGTGAAATATGACTGACAAATTAACTCCAGTTTTTTCTGACAGGCAAAAATTAACCCAAATTATTGCTGCCAATGTTTAGCTGATACCGGACCGGTCCTTCTGGAGCTGCTGGTCAGAACTGCTGATGAAGGTCATCATCATCATCATCATCAATGACACACAGGCAGAAAGGTTTCAAGTTTATCTTCTTCTTCTTAAGCTTGTTTCATTCTGGGGCTGCAGGCGTCTGTTAGTGATCATCCTGGGATGAGCTGAAGCCAGTCAGGGAGGAGCGGCGCCATGATGTCATCATCAGCTTGGCAGCAGCTCCACGCAGCTGATTTATTCAGGCTGTCGCAAGGCTCCCGCGCAGGCTGCATGTCAACAAGCTGCGGCGGGCCCCTCGCTGCTGTGAGGCCCTCGCTGCTCTGAGGCCCCTCGCTGCTCTGAGGCCCCTCGCTGCTCTGAGGCCCCTCGCCGCTCGAGGCCCCTCACTCCGAGGCCCCTCTGCTCCGAGGCCCCTCGCCGTCCGAGGCCCCTCACTGCTCCGAGGCCCCTCACTGCTCCGAGGCCCCTCACTGCTCTGAGGCCCCTCGCCGCTCCGAGGCCCCTCACTGCTCCGAGGCCCCTCACTGCTCCGAGGCCCCTCACTCCGAGGCCCCTCACTCCGAGGCCCCTGCCTGCGGGGGCCGCTCTTCGTATCTATGGAGTTCCGGAAGGAAGAGAAGGTTTGTGGTCTCCGAGTTTGTCGCTGATCTGCTAAATAAGCAGCTGAAGCTACCAGATGGAAGTGATCTCCGGATTCAGCGGCACAGCGAGTTCTGGTACCCAGATCGCCTCCTAACACAGAGCTATAATTGTGAATTCCTTCCAATTCAACACGAAAGAAATGGTTCTGAGGAAGCCTGGGAACAGAAAGCGGAGATGGAAGGCAAACGCCTTTAGTTGATTACGATTATGCTTCTGATGTCATAGAAAAACACAAAGCATACGGCCCATTGAAGGCGGCCTCGAAACAGGAAGGTCTGCACACAAAGGTAAGAATCTTCCGGGACTCTGGAGTGCAGACCTACGAGAACGTGAACAAACAGCGTCGGACATGATGAAGAGAGGCTTCGGTTTGACTTGGGAACCAAAGAAAACAAGTTCAGATTGGCAAGGAGAGGCTGGACTCGCTGTTGCCATGGTGCAGGTCAATGCGGAGGGAGGAGCTTCCTGGGTTCAGAGGTGAGGACCAGGGACTGAGCATCCAATCCCAGGAGGAGGTTTTGCTTATTATCAGGACTGATTGACTTTTCCCAGTTTTGGATCTCAATGTCTCTTCTGTTACCAAAGTTACTGTTTTACGTCTTTTGATACCAACCAAATACCGAATGGAGCAAATGTGATAGCGTTAACCAAACATGGGACTTGCCTATACAAGTAGACTCCATCCTACTGCTAGCCTGGGATTTACCCCCACCCTGCCCTGGGATTTACCCCCACCCTGCCCTGGGATCTACCCCCATCCTACTGCTAGCCTACTGCTAGCCTGGGATCTACCCCATCCTGCCCTGGGATTTACCCCCATCCTACTGCTAGCCTGGGATCTACCCCATCCTACTGCTAGCCTGGGATTTACCCCACCTGCCCTGGGATCTACCCCCATCCTACGCTAGCCTACTGCTAGCCTGGGATCTACCCCCTGCCCATACCCCCATCCCTGGTACACCCCCTTGTGGTGTGTTGCCCTCCCCACCAGCAGGGTCCGATGGATGTTTTTAATACATCTGTACCTTTGGAAGTTTCTGTTCTACTTGTTCATCTATGTTTTAATTTGTTGGGGTTCTGTTTCTAATACACATGGTGACCTTACTAACCTAAATAATGGTTGAAAACATCAAGATTGTTTCGTTGAATGTGAACGGTATGAACAGTCCTTTAAACGCAAAAAAAAAAAGCACAAATAATTTATTTACAGGAGACGCACCTTTCTAAACCGGAACATAAAAAGCTCAGGGACTCAAATACATTTTGCAGCTTTTCAGACATGGAAACAAAATAGAAGTTTCAATTCTAATTCATGACTCAGTAAAATTGACTGATCTGTCAGATAAATAGGGAGATCTGTGATAGTGAAATGTTTACAATCCCCCAACATTAACATACAATTCCTTCATAGCCTCCTCAATAAAATAATTATGCAATCAGAGGGAATGTTGGTCTGGAGAGGAGATTTCAATATGATATTAAACACAAAGCTTGATACAACAACAACAAAAATGTAACTACAAAAAAATTTAAATTGGCACTTGAAGAATTTAGATTTGTTGATGTCTGGAGGGAATTAAACTCCAGTATAAAGGACTATACCCATTATTCTGCGCCCAGAAAAGTTATTCCAGAATTGACAACCTTTTCATGAATAAATCTGACATATATAAGGTAAAGGAATGTAAAATAGAAGAAACAAGTATATCTGATCACTCTTCCCTAATATTAAAACTAAATTTACCTTCCAGAAAACGCAAAACAGCATGGTGATTAAATGTAGGCTTGTTGAACTACAAAACAATCAAAGCAGAAATTTCCCATGATATTAAAACTTACATAGGAGAGTAATATTATGGGATGCACTTAAGGCAGTATTAAGAGGAAAATTGATATCAAAAACGGTGGCCTTTCAGAATAGAAGCCTATGAAAAAGAAAGAGCTAAATTAACAGAAACTAAAAAACAACATAAATCAACCCAAAATCCCAACCTTTGTATAAAAATAAGAGAATTAAGAAATAACATTGATAAAATACTACATGCAAATTGAAAAGAAATGTAAATTTATTAGACAATCATATCATGAAGGAACAAAACTGAAAAAGCATCAAGATAGAAATATCTATAAATTAAAGGAGGGTGAAACAAATCAAATGATACATGAGCCAGTAACTATTGAGGACATGTTTAGGACATACTATCAAAGATTTATACAGTCAACCTCCTTCTGCTGAAGATGGACAGATAGAGTCGTCTTGGAGTCACTGGACCTGTCCTCAACTGGAGAAACCCAAAACAAACTTCTCACTTCCCACATCACAAGAATAGAAATACAAAAAAGCAATTAGTAGGATAAAAGATGGTAAAACAGGTAGTGATGGATTTTCCATCTGAGTGGTACAAATCTTTCGTGAAGATCTTCCTACCGTTAGTAGAAAAATCATTTAATTATACTTTGGAACATGCAGAGCTTCCACCGTCTTGGAGAGAAGCAATTAAAGCAGTCATTCCAAAAAACAGGAGGAGTGAAACATGCTGTGATTAAAGGCCTTTATCTATTCTAAACATGGACGACAAATTTATACCTCCATATCAACAAAAAGATTTGAATAATTCATTGGAGATATCATGAGAAGCAAACAGGATTTATTAGAGGTCGTCAAATGCCAGACAACATCAGGAGGCACTTCACATTATAGGTCATGTTCAAAATAAAAACATAAAAGCCATTTTAAGCAGTCTTGATGGCGAGAAAGCTTTTGACAGCGTAAGCAGGAACTTCTTATATAAAGCACTTGGAAAACTTGGTTTTAATGAAAAAGCTGCATGAGGACCCAATACCAATCACCAGCAGCCAGAATCAAGATTAATGGAAATCGAACTGATAATATAAAACTAGAGCGTCCTACACATCAGGGTTTCTGTCGATCACCAACATTATTTTCCATTTATATTGAAGCTCTGGCACAACACATAAGACAACATGAGGATATCAAGGTAATGATACATAATGAATTTCATACAATAGGTTTGTTCGCAGATGATGTAATTTGTTATTTATCAAACCCTGAAAATTCGCTGCCTTGTCTGATCAACCAGTAGAGATATTTGGCCTCTACTCAGGATTAGACTCAGGTTTTCACATTGGGTTATACACCATCAGAAATGATTCGTGGAAAATATAATTTAAAGTGGAACTCTACTATTATGACATACCTAGGAATACAATTAACAAAAAGCATAGATGATTTATATAAAGCTAACTTTATTAGAGTGGACCAAGAAATTAGGAGTATATTAGAAGGTGGGATGCACTAAAAAGATTTCAGCTCCAGAATTGAAGCCATAAAAATAAACATCTTACCAAGGTTATTGTATCTTTCCTGGCAATTACCTAAAGAAATCTGTTTAAACATGGAACCGGATTACATCTGGATTCATATGGAACGCTGAAAAACCCAGAATAAAATGTGTAACTTTACAATTAACAAAGGAAAAGGGAGGTATGGCATTACCAGACTTCAGAGAATATTATCATGCTACCCAAATAACTCCCATAATAAATATAAGTGCCAAAAATTATGAAACGAAATGGAAAAATATAGAACAAAAAGTCCATGGAAGAGAATTGTGGAGTATCATTGGAGATATGGAGAATACACTTGAGAAAGTTAATGCTGTTACTAGTTTCTCACTGGGTAAATGGTTTTATATATATAACCCAGAAATGCAAATTAGAGGAACAATTATGCTTGATCCAGTGGCAGCCGGCAACAATACTTTATTCAAGACCTACAATGTAAACAATGTCTAGAAAGAAGTTTAACAGCGTTATGCGTAGTCCTTAAAGACGGGCACTTCACAAGTTTCCAGGAACTACAGCAAGACTTTGCTCTAAGAACTCAGATCACTTTAGATATCTACAATAAGGGACTTCTATAACAGAGATAAAATAAGAGTCTCCCCCAGTGTGTAACATTTGTTTTGATTGTTCTGTATTTTTTGTCTCATAATTTCTAAGTAGTGTTTGACTTTTCTTCTTGAGTGTACTCTAAAAATTTCAATAAAAATAAAATTATTTTAAAAAACAACAAACCCAGACGTCCAATCCTGAAGGACCGGGGTCAAAGGTCAGCATCCATCCCATAATGAGCAGGTATTAGGGATGGATTATCAGAACTGACTTATGCTTAGAATGGACTAGTCAAAGTAAATACATCTAGGTCATTTAGCTTTAAGCTAAATACTTAGCTTCAAAATAAAAGTGAAGGCCAAATATTTGTATCAGGAAGTGGACTACCAAAATAAAAGCTTGTGCCCTTGCTGTCTCTTATTTTCAACTACACCTCACTGCAGCTAACAGGAAGGGCGACGAACTGCTGTCAGTCTCAGACCTTATATGGAAACAGGACTATTCCACTGGGGAAGTGAAGGGGGCGCTATTCCTAGATTATCCATGTCTCTCGTTTATTTTACTGTGAAATCTGATATATTTTCACCTTTAAGAAGGATTTTCACTCTCAGTATTTGAACTTCTCTCTTTATTTACTTTAGCTCACAGTTTTAACAGATCTGTAGCTTCCTGTGTTCTTCTAAATTTGCTCCTGAGTCGTATCTTTTCAGGCCTGATGCTGCCTCTAGTGGCGTGGGGAGGTAACACAACTAATATAATTACAATATTATTCACTATGAATTCAGCATTACTGGCACTGTAAAAGATAAATTATAACACATCATATTTTTTCATTTTCTTAAGGAAGTAGAGGTAATTAAATGAGATAAACTAAACCAGGAAGTGATTCCAGTTTCTCTCGATGGCCAACCTGTTGAAACTGGCAAATTTTAAATTCCTGGTGTCGTTCCTGGACATTCAGCTCGACTTTGCAGAAAACACTTCCTGTATCTTTAAGGACTTTCTCAGAGACGCCATCTTTAAGAGGATCTAGTGATCTCAGGGTTACCCAACTAGAGCTTGTTGAGCTAAAATGTTAAAATGTTGTTTTAACTTGAGTTTTAACTCAAGTTAAAACAACATTTTAACTCAAGTTTGAACTTTTCATCTCCTCGGCTGGTTCCGTCTCATGAGCTGCAGATTAACAAGCTTTTAATGAAACTTTCACTGGCAGGTAAAACAGCAGGTAAATGGTGGTGAAACCAGAACCAACTTTATCTCAACTGTTGCTGAAAGATGATGGAAGATGCAGGAATATTTTAGCAGAGAGCATCCATCCTCTTTCTTCATCAGTTTGACCTCTGACCTCATGAAGCCGTCTCTGTTTTCCTCTGGTAATAACAATCTATTAGAAATCATTTATTGACAGGGCAATAATTATTCTTTACCAGCTAAATGATAACATTTACCTCCAGCTTGCTGAGTGTTTTACTATATTCACAAATTATTGATAATGTGATTCTATGAATAGGATTTATTGTTTTAGAGTCAAAGGAAAATTTCCATGTTGATAGACTAAATAGTTTCATCTTATTTGTTCCTATATATTAGACTCTACCAACAAAAAGTCTCTCAGAATAATATACATGGCAGCGTAAAAACAAAAATGTGAATTTTGGCTTGTATCTGTTTAACAACCTGGTTATTTGTCCATGAACCTTTATTTGTTATTGACTTTTGATCAATTCAATTTCTGATATATACATTGCAAATTGTATTTATATTATAGTTGATTATGTTGTTTTATGTCTCCTTGTATAATGATGAATATATAGATATTATTTATAATGTATAAAAGTATTATAGCATTTAATCAGCTCTACATCCTTAAGGGAATGAAAAGGTACGGTGTTTTACACAATATTTATATTTTATAGTTCCAGTAATGCTAAAATTAAGAATAAATAATAAAGACTTTGTGATATTCTGACTTAGTAATGCAATTATATTAGTTGTGTTACCTCCCCACGCCACTAGAGGCAGCATCAGGCCTGAAAAGATACGACTCAGGAGCAAATTTAGAAGAACACAGGAAGCTACAGTCAAAATAAATTTAGTTTGGAGGTAAATATTTAGCTAGCCCACTAAATATCAAATGTTTAGCTTGCTAACCATTTAGCTTGTTGACAAAATTTTAGTTTGAAAGTGTAACATTTAGAAAGTACGGGGCCCTGTAGGGCAGTGGCCTGGTCAAGACTGCGGCCGGGGAATGGAAGAGGAACCGTCAGATATTGTTTTGACGCATATTTAGATCGAATATGTCCGATCTAAAATCGGGCTTATTCATCGTGGTCTCGGCCCGATTATCGCAGCCTGTTGAATGTGACGGGAGCCAATCAGAGAGCGCGGTGACGTAAGAATGGAGGGGATCCCAAACATCGGAGGTGACATGTGGAAATGTTTATTACTACATGTAAAGCTCATTATTATATATGTTTATTATATGTGTTTATGTTTATTCAGTTAAAATGTTATGAATCATAGAGCAGCAAATAGAGCAGCTGCTCCTTTTATCAAACGACTTTTCTTTTTGTTTCGTCTTTAAAATGATCCACAAACTATCACTGCTGCTCCTGCATCATGTTGATTATTTGAATTCACTGTGGGATGTGGGTTTTACTGGATCTTCTTCTGGAGCCGGGACGTTCAGTGGAACCGGGACGTTCAGAGGAACCAGGACGTTCAGAGGAACTGGTTCTGGTGCCATGGAACCAGGACGTTCAGAGGAACTGGTTCTGGTGCCATGGAACCAGGACGTTCAGAGGAACTGGTTCTGGTGCCATGGAACCAGGACGTTCAGAGGAACCAGGACGTTCAGTGGAACTGGTTCTGGTGCCGTGGAACCGGGACGTTCAGTGGAACCGGTTCTGATGCCGTGGAACCGGGACGTTCAGAGGAACCAGGACGTTCAGTGGAACCGGGACGTTCAGAGGAACCGGTTCTGGTGCAGTGGAACCGGGACGTTCAGTGGAACCGGTTCTGGTGCAGTGGAACCGGGACGTTCAGTGGAACCGGTTCTGGTGCAGTGGAACCGGGACGTTCAGTGGAACCGGAACATTCAGTGGAACCGGGACCGGGACGTTCAGTGGAACCGGTCTGGTGCAGTGGAACCGGGACGTTCAGTGGAACCAGGACGTTCAGTGGAACCGGGACGTTCAGTGGAACCGGGACGTTCAGTGGAACCGGGACGTTCAGTGGAACCGGTTCTGGTGCAGTGGAACCGGAACATTCAGTGGAACCGGGACGTTCAGTGGAACCGGGACGTTCAGTGGAACCAGGACATTCAGTGGAACCGGGACCGGGACGTTCAGTGGAACCGGTTCTGGTGCAGTGGAAACCGGGACGTTCAGTGGAACCGGGACGTTCAGTGGAACCAGGTCGTTCAGTGGAACCGGTTCTGGTTCCGTGTTGCTCCTGGACTCTCAAAACCGACCCGAACCTGTTGGACTTTTATCGGCTCTGAGGTCACAGAGGTTTGGGAAATCGGCCAACGATCCTTAAACCAACCAGACCTAGAACTCACATCTCCTCTCCTCTTGACCTCTGACCTCACGCTGTCTGACTCTGGTCACTATGGTAACTGTTATATATCCCTTCAAAATAAGATGCAGGTGCGTTCCCTTGCAAAAATCTACTGATCAGTTATGTGGGATAATTGAATACTGTTTGTTGTTTTCTGGTCTGAATGGTTTAAGAGCTGCTTTCATGTCCAGTTTCATCTTAAACATGCAATAAATAAATAGATTTTCAATCAGTGTTTTGCACCAAACACTTAATAATAATAAACATGTTTCACTGAGGCTCTATAAGAGCCGTATGAATGAAATAAGTAATTTTTGATATGACAGCGGCAGAGGCTTTGACACCTGGTGGTGGGCGTGTCCATGTGGGCGTGATGTCATCAGGTCACTATCTGATAGGGTCACTTTCCTGCTGGCTGTGTGAGGAATCGGTGACCTCACACAGTCCTGGCAGTTTGGAGCCTGATAATCAAAATGGAATAAATCGATAATTGGGACAGAACAAAGAATTGATTTAACCCTCAACCACCATGAATTTACTGTGTTTTATAATAATAAAACCTGTTTATTATTGTCAAGTCTTTGGTGCAAAAAGCTGATTGAAAATCAATTTATTCACTGCATGTTTATGTTTGTTAAGCTTCAGATGGAACTGAACATAAAAACCATTCAGACTGGAAACAACAGAGACGATCAAAACTGACAGATGATTTATTACCCGCGATAATAACTCAGAAATAATCCAAGTTAGGGTTTATTTTAATGTCTTTCCTGCTTACAGAAAGTTTCTGTTGATATCAGGTTTTTGGTTCCTTTCTATCCTGAAGGAAAAAATATTTCACAAAGAGATATTAAAGAGATATGAACATTCATGGAAAAACCTCACATAACCTTTTATTGGAGCAGAAAGTACAGCGGCCGCCAAACGCTTTCAGGATTTAATTATGCCGGTTAACTCAGTAGATTATTGAGGGAACATGTTTCCCATGATAAATGAATCAACGAAATGTGATTTTTCTGACTAAACATTCCATATTATTGCTGATCATTTCTGGCCTCTAAGGGTGAAGGAAGTGAAACCAGAAGAAGTGAAGTCATGTTTCCAGCTGTGAGCTTCTGATGGGTTTCCATAGTGACCTCTGACCCTTCCTAAAGGTAGCAGCCTGACGTCGTCCTTGTTTCCCAGCATGCAGCGGGAAGTGGGCCTCTTCTGCACCCCGAGTGGATCAGAACCGGGTGGAACTGGTCCGCCCTGCGCCGCTGTGGGTGTCATGACTTACGGCTCTGGAGGTAATTGCTTCATTGGCTGCTGCTGCGTCGCATTAAAGCCGAGCCATAACTCAGCGCTGCGGCCTGGCAGGGCGCAGCGCTGCGGCTAGGCTAGGCTAGCAGCAGGTAACCCGCTGACAGCTTTCTGATGAGGTCACATGATTGACGGAGCGCCAGATGCCGCAGCAGCTCATTAATCTGCTGCTGATCAAGCTGCAAGGAATTATGGGAGGCTGGCTGAGCTGCAGAGCGACGAGAGGAATCGGATGGATCCCAGGAGGATCAGGAGGAGACGGAAAGGTCGTAGAGACACAGACTGCTCAGCATTCACAGCAAGGCCGGCCACCTGCTGGTGATACAGATGATCTGACGATTCTGTGGCTCCCCTGCAGGCAGGCGGAGGACGCGGCTCAGGTCAGAGAGTCCAGATCCCACATGGACCTTCAAGTTGAAGCAGCAAGCGGCATGAAAATCCAGACAGAGGGGAAAAGGTGAAAGGTCACCAGGCCGGGAGTGGAACCGCTGACTCAGGCCTGAGGCCTCTGCCTGCGATTCTCCGGTTCCTCTACTCTGATGCCTGCGCCGCCATGTTTTATCAAGTGAACAAACATCTTGATTTTAGTTTAATTTCTTAATTAATGGAAATGATGCCTTTAAAAATGATGTTTCATCAACATAAATTGACAAATTTAGCAGAAAATCAACAAAGACTTGGGTCGTCAGTCATTGAAACGCAGGCCGACTGGAGAAGCTTTTCCTGAAGGTGGCGCTGCTGGGAAAACAAAACCAAAAACTGTTCAGTTCTTTCAGAGATTTTATTTTCGGTCAGTTTAAAGGGTAAAGTGTGTTTCTGTCTGCAGTGAGATGCTGAACAGAAATGCTGCTTTTGCTGCACAATGAATGGAAGTTAATGGAAAGTCCCCACAAGACACAGAAACACGACTCTGTGTGTGTGTGACCTCTGAACACATCAGTGTGTGTCTGCGGGGGGGTCTGCCCAGGGACCTTTGAGCAACACTGGAAGCGTGCTGTTCACGTGTCGTCTGCATCGCCGTGGCGACTGGGAGCTCGGCCAATACGGTTGGCCGTCTGCCTGCAGCGGCGCTGACCTCAGCAGGAGGAAGAGGAGGACGAAGGCCGTCCAAGTGGAGGAGATGGGAGAGGCTTCTGGGCTCTGATTGGCTGCGACAGACGCCACGGTTACCTAGACAGGTGAGGGTTCTGCGGATCAGAACCAGACGGCGTGTTGATCCTCTTACCTCCAAGCTTTCCGCCCGTCATCGAAGGAAACAGCAGGAGAGAAGGGGCCCCGGCGGCCATGTTGGATCCAGACCCGTCAGCTTTGCAGCTGAACCAGCAACCAGCGTCTCGGTTCTTCCACATCCAGCTAATCAGTGCCAGGCGGCTGCACTGATCCTGCTCTTCCACTAAACATGAGTTATTTCATTTGAGCAGCTGCAGTTGTTATGGAGAGGCCGTAAATCCAGCCTAGTCAAATCACAGAAGCGTGGAAACATGAGCCTTGTTCATCAGAACCAGAGAAGCTGCTAAATGGACCTGAACCAGTTCAGCAGCAGGACCGTTTACATATAACCTGAACTTCTCTGAGTTAAATGCCATCTTAGTGTCTTCTGGGGTCAAATCCTGACTGAGGGTCAAAGGTTGCCTTCCATCCCTCCTAAATGAACTAAAGAACTTTAAAACTTTTTAGTTTTCCAGTTATATGTGAGCAGCCATTTTGTTAAAGGAGCTGCAGGTTGCCAAAACTCAGCAGTTAGCATGATGCTATGCTAACATGATGCTGTTATACATGGTGCTATGCTAACGTAGCGTCATGCTAAGTGCATGTCGCTACACTGATGTAGCATCTCAGGTCAGTGTTGTCCTGGTATCAGGGTCAGGTGTTTACAGTTCTGCTTTAATATTACCATGTAAATTTCTGAATTTTAATTATTGACTCCAAACTATTGATTATTGAAAAATGACTTTTAATTCTGCAGTTTTCAATAATATTATCACGTATTTAACATGTAGTGCGGTAGATTTTACTCTCTAATTTCTGTTTTAATATAAATATAATAACATACATTTACCAGAAAATGTAAAAATACAGAAAATATTAGTTTGGATTAACACAGTGCTTCTCAAATAGTGGGGCGGGCCCCTTTGGGGGGCGCGGTGCGATACCTGGGGGGCGTGTGATCCTGGGGAACAGGCTTTTTTTTTGGCCGTACAGTAAAGTGTAATTGCGCACAGTAGGCGGCAGTGGCGCTCTCATTGTTACTTCTGTCAGTTTGCGACAGTGCAACATTTTACGACTTACAAGACAACAGGTTTGCCTTGGTTAGCAGTGTTAAGTCAACAAAAAGCTCCGACTGCGTTCTGTCTATGGCCTCCGTTATTCAACAAACCCCCAACATGAAAAAGTTTTTCACAGGGATGAAGAAAAGCGGAGAGAGACAAAGATAATGAGACAACAGAAAGTCAACCGAAAGCTAAGAAGAGGAAATACGACGAAGCGTATTTAGCGCTTGGCTTCACTGTGACTACAGTTGGAGAAGAGGAAAGACCGGTGTGTTTGCTGTGTCTAAAAATGCTCGCAGCGGACAGCATGAAGCCAAATAAATTAGCGCGTCACTTAAATACGTTACATCCCAATCACGCCGATAAGCCGCTAGAGTTTTTTCAGCGAAAACGTGCTGAATATTGCCAACAGTCATCCCGCTTTGTGAAGGCTACTTCAGTAAACCATCGAGCGCTGCTAGCATCATATAAGGTGGCGTACCAAATTGCGCAGTGCAAAAAGCCCCACACCATAGCAGAGGAGCTGATACTGCTGCAGCAGTAGACATGGATTATTTATTTTTAATTTCAGGCATTGATGCACTTAAAATCTTTTCTGTTGCAGACTTAAAACACAATTTAATAAAGTTATTCTTTGTAATTTGACCATATGTCTTTCTTTTTGTCTTTAATGTTAATAAGGAAAAAATGTTATGCAGAGATGGATAGTCACGGTGGGGAGTGGGGGGCGCGAATAGTTTTCTTCTTGCTAGGGGGGCGTAACGGAAAATAATTGAGAAGCACTGGTTAACAGAAATGTGAGTAAATAAAATGTTATAAATTACAGTAAAAACATCTGTTTTAGCGCCGATGGAAATGTTGGCAGAGAGGAAATGTTTTGGTGACCGAGGCTCTGCGCCGTCCTGCCTCCTGATTGGACGGGGCGGCTCTGCGCCGTCCTGCCTCCTGATTGGACGGGGCGGCTCTGCGCGTCCTGCCTCCTGATTGGACGGGGCGGCTGCGCCGTCCTGCCTCCTGATTGGACGGGGCGGCTCTGCGCCGTCCTGCCTCCTGATTGGACGGGGCGGCTGCTCGGTGCATCTCAGTGAAGCTGGTGTCACGTGGTTTCCATAGAAACAGCGATGCAATGGGCCAAACATCAGAAAGTGAACATCCAATCAGGTCAGAGGTCAGCATCAGGATCATCAGCGCCTGTGGTGAGGCCGCTGTTAGCATCACTGAACAGATCGGGTTCGTGTGTTCAGCATCCTGAGGTGACGGGAACTTCATCAGAGCAGACTGAGCGCCCGAAGGACTGAGACTGTCTCCTCACCACTGCGGCTAACGCTAACCGACACTTACCTGTTGGTTGCCATGGTTACAGCAGGTTATCAACAGGAGCTGCAGGTGAAAAGGAACCAGTTCAGACCAGAGATCTAGATGGGTCCAGGTCTGGGATCAGGTCTAGGATCAGGTCCAGTGTCAGGTCTAGGATCAGGTCTAGGATCAGGTCTAGGATCAGGTCTAGGATCAGGTCTAGGGTCAGGTCTAGGATCAGGTCTAGGATCAGGTCTAGGGTCAGGTCTAGGATCAGGTCTAGGATCAGGTCTAGGATCAGGTCTAGGGTCAGGTCTAGGGTCAGGTCTAGGGTCAGGTCTAGGGTCAGGTCTAGGATCAGGTCTAGGGTCAGGTCTAGGGTCAGGTCTAGGATCAGGTCTAGGGTCAGGTCTAGGCTCCAGCTGATGCAGGGAGCTGCCGGTTGGTTGGACCGGTTCTGGTCTGGCGGACGGAGCGCTGCGCCTCCCAGAGCCGCTCCGTCAGCAGTGCCCGTTAATCACTTCATCGCTGGCCCCCCTCCCCCGGGGAGCGGCGATGCAGAAAACACGGCTCAGAGTGTGAGGAAGAGGAGGCAGAGGAGGAAGAACAAGGAGGCCTGGCTGCTTGAGCAACCCACCGCCACCCCTCACCCACTTCCTGTAAGTTCCGATTGGCCCAGGAAGTGGGGGAAAGGTCGGGGGGGCACCCCCCTCTGAGCTGAGCTCTGAGCGAGGCGTGCAGCCGGGGTGAAGAGGTCATATCCCAGCAGGGTTGGTCAATCGGTGGAGCGAGAGCCAACACGATGAAGACTGCTGCTGGGCCGTCCCAGTTACTACTGGGACCAGTGGAGGGATGCTGTCCATCATGGACAACTCAAGTTATTATCTTTGGACCTAAAGAGGAACGATCTAGAGCTATGGATCCAGAGTATCTTCAGTTCTTCCAGCTATAAACCAGAGATCAGACTGACCTCTGACCTCTGACCTGACCCTCGGGTTCCACAGTGGGGATTCTAGCAGCTGCAGAACACTTCCAGAACCAGAGACTAAAATCTGAGATCAGAGAAACTCATCATGTTTTCATTAAAGATCTGCTGCTGGAGCAACCTTCAGACCGCTCTGGTTCTGGTTCTGGTTCTGGTTTGGTTCTGGTTCTGGTTCTGGTTCTGGTTCTGGTTCTGGTTCTGGTTCGGTTCCGGTTCCGGTTCCGGCTCCGGTCTGGCTCTGGTTCTGGTTCTGGTTCTGGTTCCGGTTCTGGTTCTGGCTCTGGTTCTGGCTCTGGCTCTGGCTCTGGTTCTGGTTCTGGCTCTGGTTCTGGTTCTGGTTCTGGCTCTGGTTCTGGCTCTGGTTCTGGTTCTGGTTCTGGCTCTGGGTTCTGGGTTCTGGCTCTGGTGGTTCTTTGGTTCTGGTTCTGGTCTGGTTCTGGTTCTGGCTCTGGTTCTGGCTCTGGCTCTGGTTCTGGTTCTGGTTTGGCTCTGGTTCTGGTTCTCTGGCTCTGGTTCTGATTCTGGTTCTGGTTCTGGCTCTGGTTCTGGTTCTGGCTCTGGTTCTGGCTCTGGTTCTGGTTCTGGTTCTGGCTCTGGTTCTGGTTCTGGCTCTGGTTCTGGTTCTGGTTCTGGTTCTGGTTCTGGCTCTGGCTCTGGTTCTGGTTCTGGTTCTGGTTCTGGTTCTGGCTCTGGCTCTGGTTCTGGTTGGTTCTGGCTCTTTGTATTTGATGAGACAAAATGTGACGTTTATTGATGATTCTGTTGAACTGAAATTAAATGTTTTTCACTAATAAACTGGAGTGCAGAGCACGAGGGCCTAGTCAAAGTTCTGAGTTGATGCTGTGAAGAGTTGGACAGTTAAGTCTTTCTGAGCCGTTTCTGGTCTTTGGATGCATCTGAACACAAAAGACAGAAATGACAAAATATTTTTTAGTTTCTGTTTCTATCATAATGATGCTGGACCTCACCGACCCGCTGCAGAACATCGGGCCGGGTCAGAGGTCACCCAGGGGTCAGGAGGACTCTGTCTGCCCTTCACTTTTCTTGCGTAAGTCCGGGACGCCCGGGCCGTCTGTCCTGCAATGAGGACGTCGTCTTCCCTCTGTAAGCTGGACCAGAGGTTGAGAAACAGCAGCTGGGCGGTTCTGGAGGTTCTGCTGATCCGAGGGAGAAAAAGCCGAGTCAGCAGGACGAGGTTGGAGGGATGAAACCTGAGACTGGAGATAAACGGATGAATTTACCTCCAATGCTTCATCAATCTGGCGGGCTGCCAGCCTCCAGTTGCTCCTCCAGGCTGAGCTTCATTCAGGTTTTAACCAGAAACAGGAAAAGGGTTAGGGAACCATATTTATTTCAACTGTTTCTTTTTTCTTTTTAAAGAAACTTTAAATTTTTGGTTTATGCTTCAGTCATAATTTAAACTTTAAACATCTTTTAACTCAAAGACACATTGAGCTGGACAACCAACACCGACCGACTGACCTATTGACCTACCGCCCTATTGACTGACCCCCAGCAGATGAAAGTAAGTACACTCCGTCCAGGTTCTGACTCCCAGCTGATCCAGACTGGCGTGATTTATAGAAGATTATAAGTACATCCTGATGTCTTCCCACTCTGACAGGTTTACTGGAGGCTGAACCAGAACCAGTGATCTAACTGGGTTAACTAGGATCTTCTGACTGGTTTGGGAGATCTCAGCTGTGAGGTCAAAGGTCAGTGAAGTCCTACATGCTGTCCTCTGACTGCTCCTCTCCTCCCAGATGAAGCTGAACTCTGCATGGCAACGGCCTGCTCGAAGCCTTGTGGGCCTGATGTGACAGAATGATCAATAGATCGATAGATCGATAAGACAGCGAGATAATCAACCACAGACTGTGTGTGTGTGTGTGTGTGTGTGTGTGTGTGTGTGTGTGTGTGTGTGTGTGTGTGTTTCAGTGTCTTTCATCACGTTTCTTACGCAACCCGCTGCAAGGCGTGGGGCGCCGTGGAGCCCTGCTGCCTCCTGCTGGAGCTGCCATGAACTGCACCATGTGATCAGGTCAGTTTGATTGTTTATCTGGGATGATGTTGAAAAAAGCATCATCAATAGAAGGTGTGAAGTCAAATCGGAAAAAGAAAAAAAAAAATGCGCTCACTGTGTTCCACGGACTTAAATGAGGGACGGACAATGCAATGAAAAAAAAAGAGAAATCCAAACACAGGACTGGAGTTTGAGGCTCTTTGACTCGCGCACATCTGGATGAACCTGTTGACGGGCAGAGAGGACGCCGGTAAAACACGAGCTGGATTATTCATGAGATCGGACTGCAAAGCTCCCCACGTTCCTCCTGCCGGACCTCCAGCTTCACTAACACCATTTACCAACACGCCTGAACTGAAGAGGCCTTGATTGATTGATTGATTGATTGATTGATTGATTGATTGATTGATTGATTGATTGATTGATTGATTGATTTGATTGATTGATTGATTGATTGATTGATTGATTGATTGATCGAACTGATTGTTGTGTTGCTGAATAGTGGATTTAGGTGTTAAGCTCAACTATTTATTGATTTAGCATTACATGAGGAAGAATAACAACTTGAAGCTATTTATATTTATGAAATAAATATTTATGACTAATATTGAAAAGTAGATATTTGTATGTTTAAATAAATGTAAATATTATGTAATTGTAAAAATGAACTTGAAATGTATTTTAAGGTTAAGGAACTTAAGTTTAGTTACTTGTTCATTTAACTTTAGTTACTTTATGGGTTTGGTTCACAATGGGTTGCTCAGTATTGTTTATATGGTTTGTTTTCTTTGTAGTTTGATTGAAATTAATTTGTGTAAACTTACAGATAGACAAGTAATTATTTATCTATCTTTTGGGTTTGTTTGAAGGTTTTTACCTGCTTCTGCACCAGATGTGAACATGTCCTGATACACTAAATAAATGGAGGATAAAATGAATGAATCCAACCCTTCTCAAGCAGGGAAGCTGCACAAATTAGAAAAGAACTTGACAGAAGGAGATCTGCAGCTTTAGCTTCAGGTTTCTGTCTGCAGGTGACGTACTGTAAGATCATCCCACATGCATCCATACAGTAATAATAATACATTATTATTGCTCATTTTATTCACTTATTTGTGCAGGACAAATAATCATTTATCAATCCCAACATGTTAAGTTGAAATCATTCATATCATGTCATTAATCTCTGAACTGCTGATTCCCTTCAAAACATCAACGTGACTCAGAAAGTTCAGTTCTGGATGGAGAACCACTTTAATAAAACAAGTTTATACTTTACAACTATACACATACAGAATCAGGCTCTGTTCCCAGATATTGTGATGCAGCCAAACAAAATCGATTCATTTGAAAATATCACAGATTTCAGACAAAACAGATTCCTAAAGAAACAAAGAAAATCATTCAGTTCTATTAAAATCCTTCATTATCTCCAAATTGAAGAGAAATGTAACTCGGATGATCCCAGAATCACCACAGAGTCAGTGTGAATGGTGATGCTGTGGGCTGGAAGCATCTCCAGTAGCAGTCAGTGTGGCAGTGAATGTGAAGAGGCCTCTGGCTGACATGCTAACAGCTTAGCATCCAGGCAGCAGACGAGTCGCTGCTGTTTGGTTGCAGAGACGTTGGAGTTCGGTACAATTCCTGCAAAACATGGCTGAGCTTCCATCAGCCTCCTGATCAGCTGCTCTGGAACTGGGGTCAAAGTTCATGGTTCATCTGAGCTTTTGAGATGCTTATCAGCTGCTCGCAGCTGTAAAAAACACCCCGTTGCTATGGTTACGTGAAATAACAACATTGCGAAAGTAAAAAGGTAAAAGCAAAAATTGTTCCAGCTGCTCCAAACATGCTGCCACCAGGAGGCGCTGAGAGGAGTCATGAAGAATTAAAAGGCAAAACTCCGGAGGATAGAAGGACTGACAAGAGATGAAACCTGAAAATAAAATGAAATTGAAGAAGAAAACATCAGTACTAACTGTCCTCAGATGCGATGCAGCGCTTCGGCCGCCAGAGGGCGCCGTGGAGCAGCTCCATGCTCTGTTGGAAACAAAAGTTTTTAAAACTGATCCCAGAGCAGCTGCACGAGACTCTCTGAGCTCATGATGTCATTCTGACGTGAGCAAACAGCCTCGCCTCCAAGCCGGAACTTCCAGGATAGTCCTTCACATTAAAAGCCTGGCGTTCACTGTGATGGATGCTGGAAAACGTGAAGATATAAAGTTACCCAGAGGTTCTGCAGGTTCTGCAGGCCTGAAGCAGAAGCAGCTGTTTACGGTGAAGCCATCAAATCTTCGCTTCTGTTTCTGCTGGACGATGAAAACGTTTCTCCTGCTGGCTTCAGGTTTGCGTCCTGTGAGTTCAAGTTGGCACAGATTTATTTCAGATTTATATTTCTGCCTCTTCTGGAGTTCAGCTAAGCCGATCTGAATGGCCAGCAGCAGAACTGGATCAGAACCAGACCCAGAACTGCCTTTGAAATGGAGGTGAGAGAATGTTTTCAGTGTAAATCCTAAATATTACATTTAAAACAGTTTTCTGTATTTGTGTTAAATGTGATCGAACAGAAAACTTTTTCTTTTTCTATTTTAATTGTGGATGTCTGAACCTGTAAATACTCAAATAAATAAATGGCTTAATAAACTGTTTAATATGCAAAACTTGCATTCAACACAGAAAACAATGTGAATTTGTCCAACTTAATTATATAATATGTATTATATCTGAATATTATCACCATTATCTAAGCCAGAGATTCCCATGGATTACAATAAAATCCCCCAAATAAAAGAATCAAGTGGGACATGAACCCAAACACACATTTGTTTTCAGCTCCACTGAAGTTTATTTCACACTTCAGGTTGAAATAAAACAAACTACCAACCATGGTAACAGTGAAACACCTTTTTTAACCCCCCCCCACGCCCCTAGGGGGCGCCCCACACTTGAGCTAAGATCCCATTTTATTTCCATTCTTACTTTCATGATGATAACTTTATTATTTAGTCATTTATTTTGCAGACTATCATACTTGAGCAGTGACATCATAGTGACGTGTTCTCATCTTTGCTTTTACCTCTTTATTATTTGGAATCAGAAAATCACATCAAATTTATTCATCTGATTTTTTTTCTACAGCCAAAGACAGGCTCGCCTTATTCTGAAAGGCCAAACCGGATGTTGTTTTGGTTATGGCTGGTAAATTGCCAGTTCCAAATACGGGCCTGACGTCAGCGCTAGGCCCCGCCCCTTTGTCCTGCTGCGCTCCGCTTCATTTAAACTTTCCTCCGCGGGGCAGCGAGGCGCAGCGACTCTCCCTCAGCCGCCCAGCCGCAGTCTGGACGCTGACTCTCGGCATGGCTTCCGTCACCTGCCGGGTCCAGTACCTGGAGGACTCGGACCCGTTCATCTGCACGAACTTTCCCGAACCGCGGAGACCTCCAACTGTCTCCCTGGAGGAGGACCAGCCGCTGAGCGAGCAGATCCCCGGGATCCGCAAGCTGCTCGGGGCGCCGCTGAAGGTGGGTCAGACTCCGAACCGGGCCGGAACCGGACCGGAACCGTCATCTGGTACTAACTCCATCTGGTACTAAGTGACCTTAGTAACAGAACCTGTCAGCTGAGGCTTCCAGGATGACGTCATGACGGGGAATTACGCAAAACGAGTCCGGTCCAGTTTAAGGTTCACCTGGACAGGTGAGTCCGGAGGAGCAGGAAGTCCCGCCTCTTTACTGACCGGAAAACACGTCAGATAAATCTGAACCTTCAGCAGCTCAGGCCCGGTCCAAACCGGGTCAGAACCGGGATCCAAACAGCAGCCGGTCCTGCTGGGTGGAACGTTCGGAGAGCAGAACCGGAGCTGGAAACCGGAGTGGACCAGAATCGGTTCTGCTGGTTCTTCTCCTGGTTCTGGAGGTTCAGAGGCTTTCTGGTCTCATCTGGGTCAAAGTTTCTGCTCACCTGTTGAGCAACCAGGAGCGATGGGGGCGGGGCTTCCAGCAAGCTGGCCTCCACCTGGGCAGGTAGAGCAGGGGGCGGGGCTTCAGGGAGCTGCAGCTTTCAGCACCGAAATCCGTCCTGCACAGGAAACGACCAGTCTGAGGAAAACCTCCCAGTCCTCCCAGTCATCTTGTTCCGTTTTGCCAAACAGGAAGTGAGCGAAGTGCACAAAATGATTCAGAGGCGACTCAATGTGGAGTCAGAGGTCAAAGGTTAGAGCCCTCAGACGGAGACAGACGAACCTGTCTGACCTGAACCCACCAGAACCAGAACCTGTCGGTCCCAAGACCAGGAACTGGTCACCTTTAACCTTTGAACCCTTTAACTGCAGAAATACTTAAAATAAGTTTCTGTTTATCACAGTAAAAGATTATTATTATTATTTAAACTTTAAATTATCAGAAAAATTTCCAGATTTTTTTATTATCATGAAATGCATCAGAACTGAAAACTCTCATTTTCTTACGGGCTGTAAACGCATCGTTAAACTTCATGACAAGTCCAGGCTGCTGTGAGGCGTTTGAGGCCTGCAGGAATGTTCAGACCTCTGCTTGTTCCCATCATGCCTTGGGACCGGTCCTGCAGCCTGGGAGGGTGTGAGGTCGTCATCCTGTTCCTCGCCCCAGCAGGAAGTGGGCGGGGCAGCCGATAAGCTAACTGCTGCGTTTCCTTCCTGTTCAAAGGATTAAAGGAGCAGTCCGCCTTTCTCCTCTGCTGGATGGGTCGATCCGGTGGTTTCTGATCAGAACCTGGACCCGACCAGACTTCTGGTCCGCGTCCGACCATCTGAAGCTCCTGCTCGATCAGACAACAGGTGGCGCTACGCCTGAGGCTCTGCGACGTTCAGGAGATTTTCTGGGTTTTCACGAATTATTTATCAATAATCTGCGATGAGCCTCCAAATGATCAAATTACAGATTTATCTCTTTCCTCTGCTTCATAATAATCTCTGATCGTATTAAAAACAAAACGGGCCACGCCCACTACACTGGCCACGCCCACTGTCCGCAGGTCTGCAGATTTAAATTTGATTTGTTCATTTTCTAAAACTGTAAAAAACAACAAAAAGGGATTGTTGTTACCATGGTTATAATCTGATGCCACGGGTTTACTGGCCTGGTTCTGGTTCTGGTTCTGCTTCAGTCCAGTTGCTTCAGAACCAGAAAACAGAACTGATTATTATGGGCCGGGATTCGAACCTACAACCTCCTGCTTCCAACACTCTGGATCAAACTGGGTCCAGTAGAACCAGACCTCCTTGTCCAATAGAACCGGGCCGAACCGGGCCGAACCGTCCCACTGAATGTTTCCAAATGTCATGAAACTTGAGAATCCGTTTCTAAAGCTGGGCAGTGAGCTCACTGTGATAGACCCGACCAGAACCAGAACCAACATGCTGCAGTTACTGCATCGCTTTGAAATGTGGAGCTGAGCTTCATCATCATCCTCTTCCTCAGCTCCTCCAGAAATAGCTGGCAGAACTGGTTCCACTGGTTCCACTGGTTCCACTGGTCCAGAGCCTCTGTGCTGCTTGACTGGCCCAGGTCCGATTAGAACCAGTAGGACTGGAGACGATTACTGGACCAGATTGGACTTCGCTAGAGAAATGGTTCTGGATCAGGAGGTTCTGGTTCTGATGGAATTTGGGTCGTGATCTTTTGTATTCTGATCCTTCTGGGTCGGTTGAGTTGGTTCTGTTTGTTGAGCCGGTGCTGGATCTGTTTACGGTGTGCGTGCACACACACACACACACACACACACACACACTCACACACACACACACTCACACACACACACACACACACACACACACACTCTTTCTGGTTCTGAGTCGCTGCTGTAAAATGATTCACAATAAAT
>NW_026562521.1:457500-482500 GCF_027474105.1 Poeciliopsis prolifica
GGATCCGGATCCTCTCGTCAGCTGCAGATGATAATCCTGAGGAATCGCTGCATGTTGCAGTTCTGGACCTGCAGAAGTTTGGAGGTTCTGTTCGGGTCGGTTCTGATCCAGATGAGTAATATTTTCTGTCTCAGTTTGAACATAAAATATGTTTGTTTGGAGAATTCAGCCGAATGTGGTTCTGGTTCTGGTCACACGGTCCTCTGACCTTCATCATCCTCGTCTTCCTCAACTGATGGCAGGAAACAGCTGCCCGTCAGGACGAGCCACCCTCAGTGAGCAGAAAGTGATGTCATCACACAGGAAGTGATGTCAGCACACCGGAAGTGATGTCAGCACACAGGAAGTTATGTCAGCGCGCAGGAAACGGCGGCTTGTTCTTTGTTTGGTTCTGGACGAGCAGCTGGAGTTCTGCTTTGTCTGGATTGGATTACAGTTCAGGACCGGTTCTGGGTGCGACCCGCAACATCAGTTAGAGCTGCAGAACCAGAACCGGTCCAGTTTCCTCTGCTCTGATCTGTTCTGGTTGGTTCTGTTCGGGGTTCTTGCTGAGCCGGGGTAGGTTGGCTCGTTTGCTGGCCCGATTGTGCAGCTGCATTCTGGTTCCAGCTGGTTCTGACCCACACAGATCCAGACTCATCAGAGCCAGAAAGAGATGCAGAAAATCCGATAAATCTGGGGACTTCCTCGGCACCGTTTGGACCCGGCTTCTCATCAGAACCTGCTGCGTCTCTGCATGTCAGCGCCTGTTGCTGCAGTTTCATCATCCTCGTCTTCATCATGTCGACTCCTGCTCTGCAGCTCTCATGAAGTGACGTGTTTGGACGAGATCTAAACCAACTTCTGTTTCACAACAACCAGCACCGCTGAACCGGGACAGCAGCAGAACCTCTGCTAGTTCTGCACTCGGACCGGACCTGTGTGTCTGCAGACCAACTCAGACTGGTTCTGACCAGATAAACTGAAAGCTTTGAAGGAGCTGCCAGCTGTTTGTCCTCCTCAATTATCAAATTGCATATTTTAGATACTTTATTTATCCTGAAGAGGGAAACTCGCATCTCGCAGTAAATCGACAAATAAATGCAACTAAAATAAGAGGCACAAACCAACTTTCACACACAAGCCTCCATTCCTTTTTGGTAAATTATTGGTTTGTAGAAAAAAAGCATTCTTTTTTTTTTTGTAATGTTGTAAATTTACCAAATAGTTAATCTGAAAAATTCTAGCCATGGGCGCGGGAACTGAAACAGGAAGTTCTACAGGTTGTTTGGAGCAGTGGGCGGAGCTCCAGAGGTCCTCCTCCATTCTGATTGGTTGCTGAGGTTGGAGGCGGTCCATAAAGGTCACTGAACTTGATCTGAACTGACCAACTGACTGTGACATCACTTCCTGTCTCTTTTTGGTTTCCAGAGAGGTTGTACAACTCCAAAGGCCCAGAGCTGAGGCGCTGCCTGTTCTCCCTCAAGCAGCTCTTCCAGGTAACCGCCTGCACACTCACCTGAGCTACGACCGGACTTCCTGAAGTTCGTATTGCATTTCCCAGCATGCAGCGCTGCTGGTCTTCTGCTGCAGCTCCTCCTGCAGCTGGTAGAGGGTGCACTCAGCACGGAGCATTCTCCTTCTGCTGCCTCCAGCTGAACAGCTCCACCTGCTGGACGATGAGCTCAGCGGCTGCAGGATACGATCTGCAGAGTCTGGTGGAGGGCAGAGGTCATCCTGGAGCTGCTGCCTTCCAGAATGAACTCAGGGAAAACCCTCTTGACATGATGATGATGATGAAGATGGTCTGTGTGTCCAGGACGATAAGGATCTGGTCCCAGAGTTTGTAGCGTCTGAAGGCTTGGCGTGTTTCATCAAGGTTGGAGCCGAAGCCGACCACAACTACCAGAAACTACATCCTGAGAGGTAAGGCTCCACCCTGAGACGTGGTCCCACTCCTGGCAAAAATACTCAGTTTTCCATACCAAATCCAATTTACAGGTTTAATTGATTTTAATTCTTGTTTTCTCTTCTAAAAAATACATTCTAAAAAAGCCCAACCTGTGAGTTGTCTAAGTATTGCATCCAGACTATTAGAAGTTTTCTTTAATTGAAAATTACGATGAACTTGTAGAGTAGCGAGCAGCTCAGTGTGATTCTTTCTTTGTTTCAAAGTTTCTGCTGACGATAACCTGATGCTAACTCAAAAGATGAAGGATTTTCTTATCTGTAAAACTAAAATGACTCCATAAGATCCGCAGCATTCCTCATTTTAATGGAACGTTTTTCATTTTTTCTTTAAAAACTCATTAAATTATTAATTAATTCTCGTTACATTCCAACTTTATTCTTGTGATTTAAAGAATAAATAAATCAAGCTCCACATAATCAGAAGCTGTAAAACACAGCAAGCCCTCAGCGTGATGACATCACGCTGAATTACAGAAACCAAAGAAGCGCATTGGTGGGGAAACAGATTCATGACTTCATTCATTTACCAATGTGTGTCCCAGGCGTGTTTCAGAGATGGAAACTTTTCCAAATGTCTCTGCTGTCGTATTTGGTTCTGATCCAAATGGATCGCTGTTTTAGTCTCGGTCAGACAGGCGTCCTCGTCCCACAGGACGGAAACTTTGCTCTTCACACGTCCAGAGAAGCCGCAGAGTGCAGCCTCAGATTATAGCCCAGAGGCTGGGACCGTGGAGACTCATCTGTCTTCCTGTCTGTCCTCATCCCCACCATCCAGCTCTCAGCCAGATCATGCTGTTTGTGGACGGGATGAACGGCGTGATCCACCACACAGAGACGCTGCAGTGGCTCTACACGCTGACAGGAAGTGTGGTGAGTCAGAACCCAAAATCAACCTGAGACGCCTGATCAGCAGGGGGCTGGTGCCCCCTGCTGGTCAGACAGTGACTCTGCTCCTTCTGCCTCCAGTCTCGTCTGCTGGTGAAAACGGCTCTGAAGCTCCTCATCGTCTTTGTGGAGTACGCCGAGTCCAACAGTCCTCTGCTGATCAGCGCCGTGACAACGGTGGACTCAAAGAGAGGTACACACACAATACACAGAGAGGTACACACACAATACACAGAGAGGTACACACACACAATACACAGAGAGGTACACACACAATACAGAGAGGTACACACACAATACACAGAGAGGTACACACACAATACACAGAGAGGTACACACACAATACACAGAGAGGTACACACATTCAATATACAGAGAGGTACACACACACAAAATACACAGAAAGGTACACACACAATACACAGAGAGGTACACACACACAATACAGAGAGGTACACACACAATACACAGAGAGGTACACACACAATACACAGAGGTACACACACAATACACAGAGAGGTACACACACACAATACACAGAGAGGTACACACACAATACACAGAGAGGTACACACACAATACACAGAGAGGTACACACAATACACAGAGAGGTACACACACAATACACAGAGAGGTACACACACACAATACAGAGAGGTACACACATTCAATATACAGAGAGGTACACACACAATACACAGAGAGGTACACACACAATACACAGAGAGGTACACACACAATACACAGAGAGGTACACACACAATACACAGAGAGGTACACACATTCAATATACAGAGAGGTACACACACAATACACAGAGAGGTACACACACAATACACAGAGGTACACACACAATACACAGAGAGGTACACACATTCAATATACAGAGAGGTACACACACAATACACAGAGAGGTACACACACAATACACAGAGAGGTACACACACAATACACAGAGAGGTACACACACAATACACAGAGAGGTACACACATTCAATATACAGAGAGGTACACACACAATACACAGAGAGGTACACACAATACACAGAGAGGTACACACACAATACACAGAGAGGTACACACACAATACACAGAGAGGTACACACACAATACACAGAGAGGTACACACATTCAATATACAGAGAGGTACACACACAAAATACACAGAAAGGTACACACACAATACACAGAGAGGTACACACACACAATACACAGAGAGGTACACACACAAATACACAGATAGGTACACACACACATACACAGAGAGGTACACACACAATACACAGAAAGGTACACACACACAAAATACACAGAGAGGTACACACACACAAAATACACAGAAAGGTACACACACAATACACAGAGAGGTACACACACAAAATACACAGAAAGGTACACACACAATACACAGAGAGGTACACACACACAATACACAGAGAGGTACACACACACAATACACAGATAGGTACACACACAATACACAGAGGTACACACACACAATACACAGAGAGGTACACACACAATACACAGAGAGGTACACACAATACACAGAGGTACACACACACAATACACAGAGAGGTACACACACACAATACACAGAGAGGTACACACACAATACACAGAGAGGTACACACACACAATACACAGAGAGGTACACACACAATACACAGAGAGGTACACACACACAATACACAGAGAGGTACACACACACAATACACAGAGAGGTACACACACACAATACACAGAGAGGTACACACACACAATACACAGAGAGGTACACACACACAATACACAGAGATGTACACACACACAATACACAGAGAGGTACACACACACAATACACAGAGAGGTACACACACACAAGACTCCAACCAGCACACCTGGGACAACCATCCCTGTTGCTATGGTTACCACTGTGTGCTGCAGGTGTGAAGCCCTGGACGAACCTGATGGACGTTCTGGAGGAGAAGAACGGCGCTGACACAGAGCTGCTGGTATTCACCATGACGCTCATCAACAACTTACCGTCCTGACCCGGACCAGAACGTCAGAAAGCAGAACCAGAACCAGCCTCTGTCGGCTCATTCCCTGTGTGCTTCCGGTCCAGATTCTGGCGGCGCTGCCGGACCAGGACTCGTTCTACGACGTGACAGACTGCTTGGAGCGTCTGGGTATGGAGGCTGTGGTCCGAAAACACCTGAGCAGCAAGGGGGCGGAGCCTGACCTCAAGGCCCAGTTCTCCACCTATGAGGTACCATTGCTGAGGTCACGTGACGGTTCCGCTTCCTGTCCGCCGACACGGCGCCCCCTGCTGTCCTCATGTGTCTCCCGTCCTCCAGGCGGCTCTGCGGCATGAGGACGGAGATGTGGATGACTCCGCCCCCCTCCTCCGAAAGGAGAGGAGAAAGATGGCCGCCGGCGACCAGGAGGGCAGGAGGAGCCGCCACTCCAGTCAGAACCTGCCAGACTTGCTGTCCCCCACCCCGTCCACGCCTGTCCTCTCCCCGTCCTCCACCATATCCTCGCCCACGCTGGACAGCACCGCCTCGTCCCCGCTGTCCTCTGAACCCGGAAGCTCCGCCTCCAGCCCCTCCGGGTCCCCTTGGGGCTCGCCGCTGCCCCCCCACTCTGGACCCGGCAGCGATGCGTCCACCAAGCTGGGGACGAAGACGCCGTCCAGCCCGTGAGTCCACAGACCGGCACAGGTGCTGTTGGGTTGTCTCTGTCCAGCTGTTTTGGACCATGTTCTGGTTCTGTCCCAGGATGGAGACAGAACCAGTCAGGAAAATTGTTTGTCCTCCATGTTTGATAGCATACCAGTTCAGACCTGCACCGTTGCCAGGGCAACCCCACTACCGGGTCGCGCTCAGGTCCGGGTCTAAGCCTCAGCCCGTCTCGGGTCCGGCACCGGGTCCTCGGGTTCTGAGCAGGACCCGGTCCGTCCTCTCACGCTGGACATGCTGGTTTTAGTTTTGAGTTTTTAAATACTTTACAGGATTTAAAAAGGACAAAAATTGTGTTGCGATTATGTTGACATGGATTAAGTAACCAATCTACAGAAATCATTTTCTAAAAGTTCATTCGCCGTTTTCTGTCACGGGCTGCTGTGATTGGCCGACAGCTGACCAACTGGTTGTTCTCACAGAAAGGCTGGAAAAAACGAAGGATGTTTAGTTTTACGCTTTAGTTTGTTTTACAAACGCATACTGTAATTACTGATGTTATTTCAAAGAACAAAATCGTTTTTTCAGTTTCAGTTCTTATCTTGTCAGTTTTAGTAAACTATAATAGCTATAGTTACTATAGTTCTGGTTCCTCTCGGTCCGGTCCCATCATGTTCCTGATAGGTGGACCAGAAGTTACCTGGGACACCAGGTGTCTCGCCAGTCCTCTGGGTGTCCTCCTGTTGGTCTCTGTCCTCAGTCTCCTCTAATCCTCCATCTTTCCCCCTCTCGCCTCTGTGTCTCTGCGGTTGCACCCATCGGCCACCAGGAGTCGCTCTTTTCTCAGCCACCACATGTCGGCTCTGGTCTGGGCAGGAAGTCCCGCCTCTTCTCTAAAACCCGCTCCATCTCTGAGGAGCCTGGCTGCAGGTCAGTACCTTCCAACTGACCAACTATCAGCAGGCCCTGCAGCGCCCCCTGCAGGCTGAGCAGATATCGCAGCTCAGTAAAAAGTGAGAAGTTGATCCTGCAGGGGGCGCTGGAGGGCAAATCTCACACACACAGGGATTTTTCTTCTGGGTGTGTGACGAGGTTTAGTGCGTTTTATCGGACTGGGTCGAGTCCTGAGAGGTTCTGTTCAGGTTTTATTTATTTAAAATCAGGTTTTAATCAGGAAACAGCAAAAAAAAACTGAACCAGACAGCAGCAGCAGATCTGGCAGTAACCAAGTCTAGAACGCAAAGTCTTCATCATCTCTTCATGTGCTTGGCTCAGTCTCTCTCTCTCTCTGTGTGTGTGTGTGTGTGGTGTGTGTGTGTGTGTGTGTGTGTGCGTGCGTGCTACAGCTCATCTCCATCGGATCCGTCCCAGCAGAACTCAGATCAGCTGGTCAAAGCAGAGTCCAAACCTCGTCAGAAGTGAGTAAACCGACATCAGGTTAAGTCCTGACTGGTTTCGAACTGGTGGGACTGGAGTCCTCCCAGTTTCTCTCTCTGAAATTACTTGGAGAAATCGTCTTCCAGATCAGCTCTTGTCCTCTCTGGAATAATCTTGGATAAATTTGAGATTTTTTGATTCTTGGATTTTTCTTTGGATCGGTTCTGTTGGTCCAGATTTTTCTGTTGCTCGGTTCAACAGAACCGTCAATAGAACAGAACGGTTCTGTTGACGGCTCTTGCCTATTTTCAGCTTTTTTTCTGAAACTGTCTCCTCTTTCTCTCGATCTATGGTTATAGATTTTGTCCTGATTTTTTTGGGAAGTTTTTAATTCTAGGAAAATATTTTGGAATTTCAGAACATTTGACAAACTCCATGTCTGCTTAATTTCTTAAAGATTTTCTGGGATCCTCTGTAAACTTATTTCTTTTCTGGAACTATTTGTTGATTTTATTTTTAAATTTTTATCATCAAATTAAACGTTTTGTCTCTAGGCAGTGGTGGGCATTCTGTTCTGCTGATATCTGAGCTAATTAGCTTAGCACTTTAGCATTTTTGATAACTTTGAAAACATGTAGCACGCTCAGCTACACCTAAATGAATTTTTTCAGATAAAACCTAAAGTGCTAATTGGCTGCGTGTTTTCTGAATGTTTGGCAGAAGAAAATCAAGTCGAAACAAACACTAAATTAAACCCCAGCATGTTCTTTTGTATTTTGCCTAGGTATTTTAAAGATGTTAAGAAATGGAAGTTTCTCAACTTCACAGAATGTTGACGAATAATTTCCTCATTATTTTTAGGTTACGATGGTCAAGAATTTCAAATTAAATATTGTGCTTTAAGTTCTGTATCTTTTTAAGTATTTCTGTAAATGCGGCCAGGCACCAAGAATAACAATAATAATTTTTTCTCTGAATTGAAACAGTTTTTTTCTCTGATCAGAGATGTTTAGGAGCAAACAGCTTCAGCGATGATTTGAGCCATCTTTCCGGAGGAACGTATCAGATTTAAGGGATTTTTTTATTTTCATTTTTGTGGTCAGAGTTCTGGCACTAATTGTCCTCCGTAAAAATTAATGAATTTATTATTGTAGATATTAAAATGTCTTGGAATGAAATAGTTATTTTTTATATGGATTAAAAGTTTGACAGTTGGCTCCGCCCCCAGCATCAGTTCAGCCAATCACAGAGCTTCCTGCAGCAGCGTCTCTCGCCCCTCTCTCTCCGTCAGTGTTTTAACGGTTTCTCCTCCTCCTTTCCTCTCCTCTCCTCCGTTCTGTGCGTCCGTTCCCTCGTTCCTCCAGCTCGCTGGAGGCTGAGCAGGAAGTCTTCTGGTGAGTATTCTTCATCCTCCTCCTCTTCCTCGTGGCGCTCAGCTGCATAGATCCTCTGGTTTCAGGTCCAGTTCAGGTCCAGTTCAGGTCCAGTTCAGGTGTTACCACCTTAACTCTGGAATCAGAAACGTTTCAAACCTTTTGGACCCGACTAATCCACCTTCGGTTCTGTCTCATGCTGTTCTTTCCATCTTAGTTTTTGCTGTGATTCGGTTCTGATCCGGTGGGGGCAGAACCTCCGGGTACAGTTCCTCTTGTCTGGGTTCTGTGGGTCTGTGAGGAGTTTGTCATGCAGCTGAGTCGGTCCTGTCGGGTCGGGTCTGGCTGTGTGATGTGTGTGTGTCGTGTCTCTGCAGCCCAGAGGACTTTGATGTGAATCTGAACAAGCCGGTTCTGAAGAAGTTCCAGTAAGTACCGCCGCAGCCCCACTGCATGCTGGAGCTGCATGCTGGAGCTGCAGGGAGGCCTGCGGTTCTGGTGGGCCTTGCACGGTGTGGTTCTGATTCTGGTGACGTTTGGGTTCACAGGAAGCGGATCATTTTCCCTAACACTGTAAAAACACAAAGTCTGTTTGGTTCAGTTTCTACAGAAATGACCTAAAAACTGATAAGCAGATTCTGGAGATTAAATCAATAAATAATATTGATTAAAAGTTGCGGCTTCTTTGGCATCAGGAAAACGTTTTACTATGAGTGAATGATGTGGAACTTTTTATTGATTATTGATTTGATATATGAATAGTTATCAGTGAATTATCTCATTTCTGGTGAGACTGAAATCGGACCAAATCATTCGTATGTGTGCGTCTCTGTGTGTGTGTCCTAAACTGGATCGGAACCGGACCGAAGCCACATTCAGAACCGCCACTGCAGAGTGCTGGAGGAAAGGTTCTGGGTTCTGTTCAGCTGGCTAATTGGATCAGCTGAACTCAACAGAACCGGGTCAGGAACGTCTGGGTCCAGTCTGACTGCGCCTATCAGACTGATGGTGGTGGTGGGTCGGTTCTGGAGTCAGTGTCGGGTTGATTCTGGTTCGGTTGCAGTGACGATCCAATCTGATTTGCTGTCGTGTTCTGGACTCAAACCGACAGCGTGACCTTTGACCTGCAGGAGCTCGAGGGCCCTCCTGAGGTCATGTGATCCCGCCCATCAGGTCAGCCGATCAGACAGCAGAGTAAGCTCGGTTCTGATCGGTTCTGGAGCAAGTGGACCTGACGGCTCTGTTTCCACCCTGCAGCCGTTCACTGGAGGCTGGTTTGATTGGGATGAGTGATGCTGGGGCTGTCACAGCCTCAGAGGGAATCGTCATAGCAACCATCATCAGGGTTGCTTCCTTCCTGTTTCTGATGTTGGTCTAGATCAGGGTGTCAACATCCAGTCCAGGTGGGACGGCGTCCTGCAACCTTTAGATGAGCCTCTGCAGCACATGAATACAATAATTAGGTAATTAAGCCATTTCATCCCAGTGTTTTGTACCTGAGGCACATCGAAAAAACTGCAGGACAGCGTCCCTAAGGACTGGAGTTTGACACCCCTGGTCCAGATGGTTCTGAAGTGAGTCCGGTCCAGATGGTTCATCCACCTGGCTAAAACTCAATGGCAGTCCTCCTTTAGCCGACCAGCTGAATCCTGATCAGCTGAGAGGAGTTCTGGACACACTGGACCGGTGTCGGTTCTGGAGATCCGAAACTGGAGTATCACAGATCCTTCAGCTCAGTTCAGAAAACCAATCAAAACATTAAAAATCTAAGTAGATCCAGACTGTTGGCTTGAGTCCCACCTGGTTTCAAGTGGTCCCACCTGGTCTCACCTGTCCCACCCGGTCTCATCTGGTCTCACCGGGTCCCACCTGGTCTCACGTTGTCCCACCTGGTTCACCTGGTTTCAAGTGGTCCCACCTGGTCTCACGTTGTCCACCTGGTCTCACCTGGTTTCAAGTGGTCCCACCTGGTCTCACGTTGTCCCACCTGGTCTCACCTGGTCCCACCTGGTCTCACCTGGTTTCAAGTGGTCCCACCTGGTCTCACGTTGTCCCACCTGGTCCCACCTGGTTTCAAGTGGTCCCACCTGGTCTCACCTGGTTTCAAGTGGTCCCACCGTCTCACCTGTCCCACCTGGTCTCACCCGGTCTCATCTGGTCTCACCTGGTCCCACCTGGTCTCACCTATTCCACCTGGTCTCACGTGGTCCACGTTGTCCACCTGGTCTCACCTGGTCTCATCTGGTCTCACCTGGTCCCACCTGGTCTCACCTATTCCCACCTGGTCTCACGTGGTCCCACGTTGTCCCACCTGGTCTCATCTGTCCACCTGGTCTCATCTGTCCCACCTGGTCTCATCTGTCCCACCTGGTCTCATCTGGTCCCACCTGGTCTCATCTGTCCCACCTGGTCTCATCTGGTCCCACCTGGTCTCATCTGGTCCCACCTGGTCTCATCTGGTCCCACCTGGTCTCATCTGGTCCCACCTGGTCTCATCTGTCCCACCTGGTCTCATCTGGTCTCACCTGGTCTCATCTGGTCCCACCTGGTCTCATCTGGTCTCACCTGGTCTCATCTGGTCCCACCTGGTCTCATCTGTCCACCTGGTCTCATCTGGTCCCACCTGGTCTCACCTGGTCTCACGTGGTCCCACCTGGTCTTCTTCTCTCACAGAGGTCCCTTCCTGCGCAGCCTGGCAGCCACTAACTGGGACAAGAGCGGGAGAAGTAACACCTGAGTGTTCCCCAGTTGTCCCTGTGTGATGATGTCATCAGTCCATGCCCTGAGTCCAGCGCCGGTGCAGCACCTGAGCAACCCGGTAAGTAGACCCGGTTCTGAAGCTGCCGTGTTCAGCCTGCAGACGGATGTGCCTGAATGGGGAGTAATCTGGATGAATCTGTTTCTTCAGTCTCGACATCCAGCAGTTTGGAGACAAACGGAGCCTCAGACTCCCGGAATGATCCAGGTGAGAAACTACTGTACCCACGATGCCCTGCAGCCTGCTGCAGACCCACATCTAGATGGGAATCCTCATCATTTCTACGATGATGGCCTGGTGCTTTGTCCAACATTGAGAACCTTAAATGACTTAACTTCTGTGAAATGAGTTTTTCCAGGTGAATCTGAACGGCTAATCTAGCTGGCGGCTTTGTAAACTTCAGTTGAATAAATACAGAGTTAGCAAACTCAACAACCTTTGACCTGAAACCACAAAGAATCCTTTCTGAAGCGCCGGAGTGTAATGTCAGGTTTGGCCTTTGGAGGGCGATGTAACACATTGAGTTAAGGTGGGTAGCACCATGGTTAAAGTTAGCACTTTAGCATTAGCTTCTGCTGTTGATGCAAATGCTTATGCTCATCACTTTAGCAGCTAGCATGTTAGTTAGCGGTGGCTACCACTGGCTCCTAACGGTTCTGATTCTGACCAGAACTCGGCTTCGGGAGGTCGGTACTGTCCCTGCAAGTGGACACACGTGTGTGTGTGTGTGTGTGTGTGTGTGTGTGTGTGTGTGTGTGTGTGTGTGTGTGTGTGTGTGTGTGAAGCTCTCTGATGGATGTTGGTGATGCTCATCATGTTTGCAGCGGTTCCTGTGCAGCGGCAGTGCAGCACCCTGTCTGATGACACCATGTTGGTTCTGGACATGATGTATTCCAACTCCTCTACCGCAGTGCCCTCGACCCCGACTGATGATGCGTCTGGCTCCGCTAAGGAAGAAGAAGGCAGCTTCGCGCCCGGTGAGCCTGCGCAGGTTTCCAGGCTGCAGCAGATCCAGGCTTTATAGCCTGATGTGGATTCATGTTTTCTTCTTCTCTTTCCAGCAGCCGGTTCAGAAATTTGCAGCAAAGTGACGCCTCTGTTTGCTCTCCTCCAGGTGAAGATCTTTGTGGCCGTGTTTCGGAGCGACTGTCCGACTTCAGCTCACCATCGGTGGAGTCCGGCGCAGAGAGCAGCGCCCCCCAGAGGGCGGAGCTGGAATGCCTGAAGGGCTCGGCGCAGGCGGCCAGGGCCCGGCTGGCCGAGGAGCAGAAGGTACCGGTACTGGGTCAGATAGTGTCTGGGTCAGCTCAGCTGCGAATCAGGTCACTGAAAGGATCCATGACCGGCTCAGTGTGGCGGCCTAACTCTGCTTCATTATCCCTGTTGACATGAAAGTTGTTTCTGTGATGCAGTAAAAACTCATTAATACGTCTTTTGTTTATTTTTCACCTTTGGGTCGCCATTTTTTTTAACCTGTGCATTGCAGGAGCTAATGCCATTAGCAGAAGGTAAAATCATAAGGTGGAGCTAACACCTGAAGGAGGAGCTAACTCCACTAGCAGGAGCAAGAACTAACATAATTAGCTAGTGCTAAAACAATTAGCAAACTATATAAAGATGAACAAAGACAGTTTTGGTCAGATCATCTGATGTGGGTCAACATCTGGAGTTTATTGTGTCTGCTTATTTCCAGATGAGCAGCTTCACGTTCAAAACAGGCTGAAACGATTCAGTTCCTCGACTATTAAAACTCCTCTAGGAAAATGTATCTGCCTTGAAGCTTTGTTAGTTTATGTTTTATTGTTTAGCACCGTGTTCACAACATTAGCTTTACATGCAGCTTCCTCTGGGTTGAAGCTAAGAAGCTAAGTGTTAGCAGCTTGACGTCAGTGACTGATCACTGGATCCAAAGGAAACGCCTCGCCTTCGTATTTTGTGACTAAAGATGAAGTATATGTCCTTTTTTTTTGTTGTTCCCCTGGGGCTCATGAACTACAGAACTGTTTCCTGTTAGCTATACCAGACATGTGACCTGCAGATGATGAAGACCTGAATGCATGTTCAGAAACTCTGGTGCCTTTTCCTTTTTTTATTTTATTTTATTTTACAAACACCACCCAGTTCTTGTATAATTCCTGCCACATCACTGACAATGCATCACTGCCAGGATGCATTGCTGTGTTGCAGTTCTGTGTGAGGAAGCGGGCTGACTGTGTCCGTCTCCCATCAGAACCGTTTGGTCCGGCAGCAGAGCGGCGTGAGGGCGGATCCTGCGGCGTGGCGCCTGGAGTCCATAAACTCTGTGGGTCCGGCGGACGCCTGGGATCAGCTGCAGCCCAGCGGTGCCGACCTGAAGATCAAAGACCTGGACTTCTCCGACCTGCTGGAGGACGAGGACATCGACGTCCTGGACATGGACACCAACTCCTCCTCTTCTTCCCATTTCTCAGGCATCCCTCCTCCCCCGCCGCCGCCACCAGGAGGCGCTGCTCCCCCGCCTCCTCCTCCGCCCCCTCCAGGCGTCCCCCCGGCTCCGCCCCCTCCAGGCGTCCCCCCGGCTCCGCCCCCTCCAGGCGTCCCCCGGCTCCGCCCCCTCTGAGCGGCGGGTCGGGCCTGACGAAGAAGAAGACAGTGAAGCTGTTCTGGAAGGAGCTGAAGCAGGCGGAGAGCCAGCAGAAATGTCACTTTGGCCGCGGGACGGTGTGGGCATCGCTGGACAAGGTGGAGGTGGACACGGCGCGCCTGGAGACGCTGTTCGAGTCCAAGTCCAAGGAACTGCCGGTCACCAAGGTAACCAGCTAACCCCCCCCTCAGGACAGAACAGTCCGGTTTCCTAATTGTCCCTAACGTGTCTCTAATGTCTCCCCTGCAGAAGGGACCAGAACCCAAGAAGTCTCTGGTTCTGGACCCAAAGCGGAGCAACGCCATCAACATCGGCCTGACCGTCCTTCCTGCCGTCCACGTCATCAAGAACGCCATCCTGAGCTTCGACGAGTACGCCATCAGCAAAGAGGGCGTGGAGGTACGCAGCGCTGCCGGACCGGTGCTCTGGTCCTCTGACCCGTTTGGGCCGGTACGGACCTCACGGCCTCTTTGTTGTGAGCAGAAGATCCTGACGATGATCCCGACTGAGGAGGAGAAGCAGAAGATCCAGGAGGCCCAGCTGGTGAACCCCGACCTGCCGCTGGGAACCGCAGAGCAGTTCCTGCTCACCCTGGCCTCCATCAGTGCCCTGAACCCCCGCCTGCAGCTCTGGGCCTTCAAGCTCAACTATGAGGTTCTAGAGAAGGTGAGTGCACGGCTCTGGTTCCGCTGCGGGTTCCGCCCCCCAGTTCCGGTTCCGCTGACGCGCTGTCGCCCCCTGCAGGAGATCGCGGAGCCTCTGTTCGACCTGAAGCTGGGCATGGAGCAGCTGGCATCCAATCAGACGTTCAGGAGGATCCTCGCCACTCTGCTCGCCATCGGCAACTTCCTCAACAGCTCCAACGTGAGAAACAAGCGTCCCGGAAACATCCCAGTCGCTCCCAGTCTCACCAGTGCGGCTCTTCTCTGTTTCAGGCCAAAGGCTTCGAGCTGAGTTACCTGGAGAAGGTGGTGGAGGTGAAGGACACCGTCCACCGCCACTCGCTGCTGCACCACACCTGCAGCCTGCTGGAGGACAATTACCCACAATCCTCTGACGTCTACTCCGAGATCCCCGCCATCACCCGCTCCGCCAAAGTACGCCTCACCTGTCCCATCTTCACCTGTTCACATCCATTCATGTCACTGCTCATTATGATGTCACCGCTCATTATGACGTCACCGCTCATGATGACGTCACCGCTCATGATGATGTCCCCGCTCATGATGATGTCACCGCTCGTCCTCGTGTCTCCTGTTTTGCTCCAGGTGGACTTTGACCTGCTCGCAGAAAACCTGGTCCTGCTGGAGAGGCGCTGCAAGGCATCATGGGAGAACCTGAAGCTGGTGGCCAAGCATGAGAGCAAGGCGGTTCTGAAGAACAAGATGACGGAGTTCCTCAGGGACTGCACCCAGAGGATCAAGATCCTGAAGGTCGTCCACAGGAGGGTCATCAACAGGTAGGGAGCGTGGCGCCAACCCGTCCGTCCCCGGAGACGGCGTGGACGGGTGTGGACTGACGTGTCCCCTGCAGGTTCCACTCCTTCCTGCTGTTCCTGGGTCAGCCGTCCTTCTCCGTCCGAGACGTGAAGGTCACCAGCTTCTGCCGCATCATCAGCGAGTTCGCTCTGGAGTACCGCACCACCCGCGAACGCGTCCTCACCATCAGACGCAAACGCACCATCAAGAGAGAGCGGAACAAGACCCGGGGCATGCTGATCACCCAGGTAACGTTCCGGGGTCAGAGGTCAAGGGTCAGGAGGCGTTTCTGCTAAGTTTGATCCACAGCAGCTGGATCAGCGCTTCCTGTTCCTACAGTGCAGATACAGCAGGGGGCGCTGCTGCACAGAAATACCTGGAAGCGGTGATGCAGCAGAAGAAAAGTGTTTATTTTTCTGAACTTCCTGGGAATCGCCTCCAGGTTTCAGGCCTCCTCTCATCTTTTTCCCGCAGACGGAAAAGTTTTCCGGCGTTCCTGTTGCGGACGGCGTCTCGCCCGTCTCCATGGCAACAGACCCCAGCTCTGATCAGGAGGAGGAGCATGAAACCATGACGACCGTGCTGACCAGCAGCTGCAGCAGCTGCAGCAGCTGCAGCAGCCTGACCGTTCATCCTGCAGGCCTGCGGCGCTCCAGAGCCGTCCGCAGTGAGTACCGCAGAACCCCGGTCTGGTTCTGGGTCTGGTTCTGGGTCTGGGTCTGGTCTGGTTCTGGGTCTGGGTCTGGTTCTGGGTCTGGTTCTGGTTCTGGGTCTGGTTCTGGTTCTGGGTCTGGTTCTGGTTCTGGGTCTGGTTCTGGTTCTGGTTCTGTTGCCTAGGTAACCGCTCTGCAAGTCCATCCACTCTGACTGTTGCTCGGGACGACGGGACCGGCTCTCAGGACGACGCCGCTGATGACATCATGGATCGACTGGTGAAGTCTGTGACCCATAACCGGTCGAACAGAACCGCCAGCCCAAGGACCCGCAAACGGTCCCGACTCAACAGGAAGTCCAGTGAGTCCAGACACTCCCAGGTTCTGCTGAGACTCGACAGAATCACTTCCCTTTCTATCATTAGCTGACGCTAACACCAGAGCTATAGTTAGCTGTAGCTAACGCTAAAGCTATAGTTAGCTGTAGCTAACACCAGAGCTATAGTTAGCTGTAGCTAACGCTAAAGCTATAGTTAGCTGTAGCTAACACCAGAACTATAGTTAGCTGTAGCTAATGCTACAGCTATAGTTAGCTGTAGCTAACGCTAAAGCTATAGTTAGCTGTAGATAACACCAGAGCTATAGTTAGCCGTAGCTAACGCTAAAGCTATAGTTAGCTGTAGATAACACCAGAGCTATAGTTAGCTGTAGCTAACACCAGAGCTATAGTTAGCTGTAGCTAATGCTACAGCTATAGTTAGCTGTAGCTAACGCTAAAGCTATAGTTAGCTGTAGATAACACCAGAGCTATAGTTAGCTGTAGCTAACACCAGAGCTATAGTTAGCTGTAGCTAATGCTACAGCTATAGTTAGCTGTAGCTAACGCTAAAGCTATAGTTAGCTGTAGATAACACCAGAGCTATAGTTAGCTGTAGCTAACACCAGAGCTATAGTTAGCTGTAGCTAACGCTAAAGCTATAGTTAGCTGTAGCTAACGCTAATGCTACACCAACATGCTGTGCGGTAAAGCTCGTTGGCATAGCGACGGGACGTCTAAGCTAACACTGGGTCAGTCCGGTTCTGGTTCTGTTTGAAACCAAACAGCAGCTCTGTTTCCCAAACAGCCGTTTGGGAAACAATGTTTTCACTTCCTGACTAAATCCCGCTGAGCGGATTAGCGTCCGTCTGCTGGAAGTCACCAACCCACCATGTTGGAGTAACGGCCAGCAGAACCTTTCCCAGGTTCTGATGTTGGGCTCGGGTCTAGGGTTTCTCCTCCAGCTGAGGATTCATGACACCAGCAGCTGAAATGACCTCTGACCTGTTGAGGTTTTTACTTATGTGATGGAGATGAAAACGTCATGTTTCTGAGTTCTGACCCGTTTTCTCTGTGTGCTGCAGTGCGAAGGACCCTGAAGGGCGGATTGGACCTGGAGGCGGTCCAGGCTCTGGGTCTGCAGCCCAGCAAGTCGGGAGACAGAGTGTGACCTCGTGCCGACCTCCTGACCTGCTGCTGCTCCAGCGTTTATCTCCTCATCTGTTTGCAAATTAACCTTCAGTGTAGAGACAGGAGCTCAGACTGCGGATCAGAACCAGAACCAGAACTGATCTGTTTGCTCTTCACACCAGACCAGGACTTACCTGCTGCCTCGTTGGTTCTGATCCAGAAAGTCCTGTAGGTGGACGGCCCAGAAGAACATGGATCAGAACAAACTGCCTGAGATGAACTTCAGAACCGCCTGCAGCTTCTAGAGGCTTCAGTTAGCCAAGGTTCTGCTCAGGTTCTGTTGGTTCTGGACCTCTCACCTCCACAACATTCTTGTTCGTCTGGTACCGACTACACACCTGCGACTACACAGTGTGATGTCACTGGGTTCTGGTGTGATGTCACTGGGTTCTGGTGTGATGAGATGTGAGGCTGAATGTTTTTCTGCTGTTAATAAAGATTTTCAAAAAAATTAGGCGTTCTGGTTCTGGTTCTTCCACCAGTAGAACCTCCAGTTCCAGTTAGAACTCCAGTGGACATGTCGGCCCGGTTCTGGGTGTCTGTTCTTCTTGGACCCGACTCAGTCTCTCCAGAACCGCTTCAGCATAGGAACAGGAAGTGAGTCCATCAGTACTTCCTGTTTGTTTCACCTTCCTTTGAAGAGCTCAGCAGACCAACGGTTCTGTAAAGTTCAAAAGCTTCGCAGCTCAAATATTCAGTTGAAATATTAAACATCAAAAGTTATTTTATTCCTACATAACGTTTCCCGCGCTGCGCCATCCAACCGCATCCAACCATCCAACGCATCCAACCATCCAACCGTCCAACCATCCAACCGCATCCAACCATCCAACCGTCCAACCGCATCCAACCATCCAACCGCATCCAACCATCCAACCGTCCAACCGCATCCAACCATCCAACCGCATCCAACCATCCAACCGTCCAACCGCATCCAACCATCCAACCGCATCCAACCGCATCCAACCATCCAACCGCATCCAACCATCCATCCGTCCAACCGCATCCAACCATCCAACCGCATCCAACCATCCAACCGCATCCAACCATCCAACCGCATCCAACCATCCAACCGTCCAACCGCATCCAACCATCCAACCGTCCAACCGCATCCAACCATCCAACCGCATCCAACCATCCGACCGCATCAACCATCCAACCGCATCCAACCGTCCAACCGCATCCAACCATCCACCCGCATCCAACCATCCAACCGCATCCAACCATCCAACCGTCCAACCGCATCCAACCGTCCACTGCATCCAACCATCCAACCGCATCCAACCGTCCAACCGCATCCAACCGTCCAACCGCATCCAACCATCCAACCGTCCAACCGCATCCAACCGTCCAACCGCATCCAACCGTCCAACCGCATCCAACCGCATCCAACCGTCCAACCGCATCCAACCGTCCAACCGCATCCAACCATCCAACCGCATCCAACCATCCAACCGCATCCAACCATCCAACCGCATCCAACCGTCCAACCGCATCCAACCGTCCAACCGCATCCAACCATCCAACCGCATCCAACCATCCAACCGCATCCAACCGTCCAACCGCATCCAACCATCCAACCGCATCCACCATCCAACCGTCCAACCGCATCCAACCATCCAACTGCATCCAACCATCCAACCGCATCCAACCGTCCAACCGCATCCAACCGTCCAACCGCATCCAACCATCCAACCGTCCAACCGCATCCAACCGTCCAACCGCATCCAACCGTCCAACCGCATCCAACCATCCAACCGCATCCAACCATCCAACCGCATCCAACCATCCAACCGCATCCAACCGTCCAACCGCATCCAACCGTCCAACCGCATCCAACCATCCAACCGCATCCAACCATCCAACCGCATCCAACCGTCCAACCGCATCCAACCATCCAACCGCATCCAACCATCCAACCGCATCCAACCGTCCAACCGCATCCATCCAACCAACAGCATCCAACCGTCCAACCGCATCCAACCATCCAACCGTCCAACCGCATCCAACCATCCAACCGTCCAACCGCATCCAACCATCCAACCGCATCCAACCGTCCAACCGCATCCAACCATCCAACCGCATCCAACCGTCCAACCGCATCCAACCATCCAACAGCATCCAACCGTCCAACCGCATCCAACCGTCCAACCGCATCCAACCATCCAACCGTCCAACCGTCCAACCGCATCCAACCGTCCAACCGTGTCCAACCGCATCCAACCATCCAACCGCATCCAACCAACCAACAGCATCCATCCAACCACATCCAACCATCCAACCGCATCCAACCAACCAACAGCATCCAACCAACCACATCCAACCATCCAACCGCATCCAACCAACCAACAGCATCCAACCAACCAACAGCATCCAACCAACCAACAGCATCCAACCGTCCAACCGCATCCAACCATCCAACCGCATCCATCCGACCAACAGCATCCAACCGTCCAACCGCATCCAACCGTCCAACCGCATCCAACCATCCAACCGCATCCAACCGTCCAACCGCATCCAACCATCCAACCGCATCCATCCGACCAACAGCATCCAACCGTCCAACCGCATCCAACCATCCAACCGTCCAACCGCATCCAACCATCCAACCGCATCCAACCGTCCAACCGCATCCAACCATCCAACCGCATCCAACCATCCAACCGCATCCAACCATCCAACCGCATCCAACCATCCAACCGCATCCAACCGTCCAACCGCATCCAACCATCCAAAAGCATCCAACCATCCAACCGCATCCATCCAACCGCATCCAACCATCCAACAGCATCCAACCATCCAACAGCATCCAACCAACCAACAGCATCCATCCAATGGCATCCAACCATCCAACAGCATCCAACCATCCAACAGCATCCAACCAACAGCATCCACCATCCAACCGCATCCAACCATCCAACAGCATCCAACCAACCAACAGCATCCATCCAACCGTCCAACAGCATTCAACCATCCAACAGCATCCAACCAACAGCATCCAACCATCCAACAGCATCCAACCATCCAACAGCATCCACCGTCCAACCGCATCCAACCATCCAACAGCATCCAACCAACCAACAGCATCCATTCAACCGTCCAACATGATCCAACATCCAACAGCATCCAACCATCCAACAGCATCCAACCATCCAACAGCATCCAACCGTCCAACCGCATCCAACCATCCGACAGCATCCAACCAACCAACAGCATCCATTCAACCGTCCAACCGCATCCAACCGTCCAACAGCATCCAACCAACCAACAGCATCCAACTGTCCAACAGCATCCAACCATCCAACAGCATCCAACCAACAGCATCCAACCGTCCAACAGTATCCAACCATCCAACAGCATCCAACCATCCAACAGCATCCAACCGTCCAACAGTATCCAACCATCCAACCGCATCCAACCATCCAACAGCATCCAACCAACAGCATCCAACCGTCCTACAGCATCCAACCATTCAACAGCATCCAACCATCCAACAGCATCCAACCATCCAACCGCATCCAACCGTCCAACAGCATCCAACCATCCAACAGCATCCAACCATCCAACAGCATCCATCCAACCGCATCCAACCATCCAACAGCATGCAACCAACAGCATCCATCCGTCCAACAGCATCCAACCAACAGCATCCAACCATCCAACAGCATCCAGCCATCCAACAGCATCCAACCGTCCAACAGCATCCAACCGTCCAACAGCATCCAACCATCCAACCGTCCAACAGCATCCAACCAACAGCATCCAACCATCCAACAGCATCCAACCATCCAACAGCATCCATCCGTCCAACAGCATCCAACCAACAGCATCCAACCATCCAACAGCATCCAGCCATCCAACAGCATCCAACCGTCCAACAGCATCCAACCGTCCAACAGCATCCAACCATCCAACCGCATCCAACCGTCCAACAGCATCCAACCAACAGCCTCCAACCTTCCAACAGCATCCAACCGTCCAACAGCATCCAACCATCCAACAGCATCCAACCGTCCAACCGCATCCAACCATCCAACAGCATCCAACCAACCAACAACATCCATCCAACCGCATCCAACCGTCCAACAACATCCAACCATCCAACAGCATCCAACCGTCCAACAGCATCCAACCATCCAACCGTCCAACAGCATCCAACCGTCCAACCGCATCCAACCAACCAACAGCATCCAACCAACCAACAACATCCATCCAACCGCATCCAACCGTCCAACAACATCCAACCATCCAACAGCATCCAACCGTCCAACAGCATCCAACCATCCAACAGCATCCCAACCGTCCAACCGCATCCAACCATCCAACAGCATCCAACCAACCAACCGCATCCAACCAACCAACAGCATCCAACCAACCAACAGCATCCATCCAACCGCATCCAACCGTCCAACAGCATCCAACCATCCAACAGCATCCAACAGTCCAACAGCATCCAACCATCCAACAGCATCCAACCAACCAACCGCATCCAACCAACCAACAGCATCCAACCAACCAACAGCATCCATCCAACCGCATCCAACCGTCCAACAGCATCCAACCATCCAACAGCATCCAACAGTCCAACAGCATCCAACCATCCAACAGCATCCAACCAACCAACCGCATCCAACCAACCAACAGCATCCAACCAACCAACAGCATCCATCCAACCGCATCCAACCGTCCAACAGCATCCAACCATCCAACAGCATCCAACAGTCCAACAGCATCCAACCATCCAACAGCATCCAACCATCCAACAGCATCCAACCGTCCAACAGCATCCAACCGTCCAACAGCATCCAACCAACCAACAGCATCCAACCATCCAACAGCATCCATCCAACCGCATCCAACCGTCCAACAGCATCCAACCGTCCAACAGCATCCAACCGTCCTACAGCATCCAACCATCCAACAGCATCCAACCGTCCAACAGCATCCATCCAACCGCATCCAACCGTCCAACAGCATCCAACCATCCACCAGCATCCAACCATCCAACAGCATCCATCCAACCGCATCCAACCGTCCAACAGCATCCAACCATCCAACAGCATCCAACCATCCAACAGCATCCAACCATCCAACAGCATCCAACCGTCCAACAGCATCCAACCATCCAACAGCATCCATCCAACCGTCCAACAGCATCCAACCATCCAACAGCATCCAACCGTCCAACAGCATCCAACCATCCAACAGCATCCAACCGTCCAACATGTGAAGAGCCCGATGGTCCTGCTCCTCTTCATCCCACTGTGTTTAACCAGAACCAGAACCCTGAGATGGGTTAGAACCGGCAGCTGTTTTTTTATGCGTCATAGTCAAACGGACCGACGTATGACGTCAGAGATAGAGTATTGAGTTGTGACGTGGTTGATCAGATCGGCTCGTGTCTTTAAGGGTGAGTGGGCGGGTCAGCTTCCTCTTCCTCCTCCCTGGGTGTGTGTGTAGGAGGAGGGAGTGTGTGTGTGTGTGTGTGTGTGTGTGTGTGTGTGTGTGTGTGTGTGTGTGTGTGTGTGTGTGTGTGTGTGTGTTTCGACCCGGCTGCCGGCCTCCCTCTGCGGCTCCTCTCCTCTCGGTGTGTATATAAAGCTCGCGGGATGCCAGCGCCCTGAGCTCCGGGATGAAGATGCTGCTGCTCGGTCTGCTGCTGCTGCTGCTCCCGGCCGGAGCCGACCTGTCCGGGTCAGCCGCTCCGCTCCGGGGGCCGGCCCACACCTCTCCCTCCGCCCCGCCGCGGCTCCTCCTCCTGCAGCCCGCACTGGAGCGCGGGGCTCCCGGCGTCGCCTCGGCCCGGTCCGCGGAACCGGCCGGCGGCGGCGGGTCGGAGGAGCCGGCGGCGGCGGAGCATCCTCACCACGGCGGCGGGTACCGGGTGGTCCAGTGGGAGTGGAGCTACGTCCAGACGCCCTACATCATCGCCATCTGGCTGCTGGTGGCCAGCGTGGCCAAGATCCGTAAGTCCGCCGCTGTGCGTGTGTGATAGATGTCAGACTGGACCGGAACTGGTTTTACTCGAAGTTTCACGAGAAACACAAGGGCGCAATAACCTCGCGAGGGGCCCGGGGCAAAAAAGATGGGGGCACCTAATGAATCATTTTATTGGCTGATCATAAAAAATTCTGATGAAACCCGAACCTGTCACTGGATCCTGAATCTCAAGAATTTAAAGTTTATTCAATGAAAACCAGGATTTGAAAGTTTGGTGGCTGTGAAGGACAAACTGGTCCCACAATGTCCTCATTGATTCTAAGAGTTATTTCAGACAACGACTTAAAAAAGACGATTAAATGAGCTAATTCCAATAAATGTATTCAACGTGTTGTTTTATAAATAAATCAGTTTTTCTAACTAATTATTAAGTTAGTTATAAACTTAAACTTGTTTAAGTTTCGGTTATCGGTTTCATCGGTTGCTCAAAGAAACAAGTCCTTTAATTTGACTGAAAGGAGAATAATCTGGATAAATTCTCTCGGTTGTTTATATTTCTGTAATGAGTTAATATTTATTGATAATAGATTTTATTAGTTAATATTTAATCTGCTTCAGAATCGGTGTTTCTGTGTGACTTTAGCTCAGATTTTCTGCAGGAGGGTAGGTGGAGCTGTTGATGCTTCATCACCATCATCATCGTCATCATCATCATCATCATCATCATCAGGTGGAGCAGCAACAGGTGGTTGGCAGGAAGTTTGCTTTTCTTTATGACTGTCAGACAAAAGGCTCCTCCTTTTTCCTCCCACCTGGAGAAACTTCAGCGTGAAGGTTGGCAGCAGAGGAAGAGGAGGGAGAGGAAGAGCTAAGATATAAATCATGTTGATCCAGATTCAAACTAAGGAAACTGAGCTGTGCAGAATTTTTCTGATGATTCTGTAAAAAACAATGAGCTGAAAAAACAAAAACAGTTTGAAAAAAAGCTTCAGGTGCAGGAAGAGCCACACACACACACACACACACACACACACACACACACACACACACACACACACCACACACACACACACACACACACACACACACACACACACCACGCACACACACACCTGGAGTGGCTGCCAGCTGAGCTCCTGGTGGATCTGAAGGAGGAAGGAAACATCAAAGTGTTTCTGTTTCCTCCATGACTCCCAGTCGCTCTGTGAACTGGGAACTCTGGTCCAGTCTGCTATCATCACCGTCTGGGTAATCCGATTACTGATGCAGCACCGTCATTCTGCTCTGCTTCCTGTAATCCACCATGACTGCATGTGACCCGAGCAACAAAGCCGCCATGTTGACGTGAGGCAATGAATCAGCTAGAGGTGATGCAGGAAGTGATGCAGGAAGTGATGCAGGAAGTGATGACACCTGGTTTTAAAAACTGACTGGCCAAGCTCACGTTTCTGACTCAAAAGAGCAGCTAACCTTCATGGTGCAGACTGAGCTTCTGAGCAAAACGATAAGTTTGTTGTTTTGCAGCCTGGGTTTTCTGCAAATCCAGTAACTTTCACAATAACAACTCATTTTACACAAACTTCCATCCATCCATCCATTTTCACCCTTCTCCCTAACGGGGTCGGGAGGTGCTGGTGCCTCTCCAGCTGCGTTCCGGGCGAGAGGCGGGGTCACCTGGACAGGTCGCCAGCCTGTCGCTGGGCAATTTTGCACAAACTTGCGCCTGTTTTTATTTCTGCAAAGCTCAATCACTGAATCACTATTTTATTGGATTTATGTGTCAGTAGTCATAA
>NW_026562521.1:495000-527500 GCF_027474105.1 Poeciliopsis prolifica
AACAGTTTATAGATTCTCCTTCCACTTGTTTCTTCACTTTGTAATAACTCTGTGTGGATTTTGCTCCAGATGGAAACTTTTTGCCATTTTCAGGCTCAGATTTTCAAAACTACTTTATGTCATAAATATACAATTTTTGCTTTGATTCTTTTATGTTTAAATATTCTGTTATCTATATGGTAACAGGTCAGCTGCTCAAAGCCTGGGTGACCTACAAGGCGCAGCTCCTCCCCCACTAGGCTCCTTCAGACTAGCCAGCAGCAATTAGCAAACATCTGCTGAACTCATTATAGGAGCTACTGCTCAGAACAACGCTGGTAAAAATATTAAAGGGTTAATAGAGGACCCAAGTTGAGATGTCTTGTTGGAGGCTGACCTTCAGAAAGAGCAGGAGCTTCTTAAAGCGACAGAGGCCCAATTTCAAGACGTTAAATCAGGAAGTAAGATTTATTTGATGTTTTTATAAGAACTGAGGGAAACATAGTTATAAAATGGAACTATGTGGCTGAGAAGCACGATACCGTCCCTTTAACATTTAGCTTATTTATTTTTATGCTGAGAAAAATTTCATGACAATATTATTGTACTGTTTGTTTATTTTTTTGCATTTTGCCTTAAGAGAAAAAGCTCATTTTGGTCCTCAGTAATAAAAATGTTCCCTCTGGTCTGGAGGTTCTGGATTCTCCTGTGACCCGGCTCCTGGAGGACCTGGTCAGGTTCTGGTGACCCGGTCCCTGATGTGTCTCTCTCCGTGTCTCCTGCAGGTCCTCTATAAGGTCTACATCTCCTTCGTGGAGGTCGGCCCGCAGAACGTCCAGACGGCCGACTACTTCAAGGGAGTGGGTGAGTCTTCAGGTGGAAATCTTGACAGCCTCTGCTGACCTCTGACCTCTGCTGACCTCCACAGCCTCCTTCCTCATCGTCAGCGTCGGGGGGACTCTGGTGGGTCTGGTCTTTGCCGTCATCCTCGGCTTCATCACCCGCTTCACCAAGAAGGTCCGCATCATTGAGCCGCTCTTCGTCTTCCTGCTGGTGTACCTGGCCTACCTGACCGCCGAGCTCTTCTCGCTGTCTGCCATCTTGTCGTGAGTCCCGCCTCTCAATCCCACCCACCTCAGCCCCCGCTGTGTCACCGCCACGTCTTCCTCCGCAGGATGACCTTTTGTGGCATTGGGGCCAATAAGTACGTAGAGGCGAACATCTCGCAGAAGTCCCGGACCACGGTGAAGTACACGATGAAGACGCTGGCCAGCATCGCCGAGACCATCATCTTCATCTTCCTGGGCATCTCTGCGGTGGACAAGTCCAAGTGGGCCTGGGACACGGGCCTGGTGTCCTGCACCTTGGTCTTCATCCTGCTCTTCAGGGCTGTGGGTCAGTACCTCTGGTTCTGGTTATAACTCTGACATTATTCACATTAACCATCCACAGAAGGCGCAGATCAGCGCCATCTACTGGCCAACATGGGTACAGCAGCCATTAAAGGGCCGGTATCATGTGATTTCCAGGCATATAGTTCCATTTTATAACATAATCAGTTACTGTCTCACCTTTAGCTGTTACAAAAACACTGTACATAAAATATGACTTAAAAGAAGTTTAGCTTCCTGATTTAGCAGCTTGAAATTGGGCCTCTGTTTTTTAAAGAAACTCCTGCTCTTCCTGAAGCTCCGCCTCCGCATCCCAACATGGCTGCTGTATTAACCCTCTAACGTTTTACCAGCATTGCTCTGAGCAGCAGCTCCGACATTGAGCTCAAAAGCTGTTTGCTAATTGCTGCTGGCTAGTCTGAAGGAGCGAAGTGGGGAAGGTCCACCCAGACATTAGCAGCTGATGGTTGCCATGGAGATTGAAGGATTTCTCAAACACGACAGAATCAAAGCAACTCAGCAGGAAACCAGAAAGGTTTATTTTACAGAGAACTGGCCCTTTAAATTTAACAATTTAAACTTGATTTCAATTATTTATCTTTAATTGATGCTCAGAATTGATTATCTTTAATATTTTAAAAAGTGAGCCACATCTCACATTTAAATATTAATCCAGCTAAATTTATTGTACATGATCAAAAACAAACCACACTAAATCCTAAAGATTTATGAAAGTAAAAGCAAAACATAATAAACAGTAGAATCTCACTACATCTTTAGAGAGCAGAACTGAATCAAAGTTCATCTGACGTTTTCGTCTCTCAGTTCTGAGGATTTTAATCCAAATAAATCTGGAGTAGGTTAAGGTTAAGGTTAGGAACCTTTTGTGTCTCACCAGAACAGCAGCAGGAAGAATTTAACTGACGGAGCCAGGAAAACAACCAGGAGCAGTAAATTATCATATTATAAGAATGTTTTTTATCTTAGTATGATAAAGAAGACGTTTCATTAAAACCACAATATGTTCTTGTTTAAACCAGCAAACGAGTCTGAGCAACATTCACTCAGCAGGCGAATCCCACACAAATCCAAAACTGAACAATTTAAATAATTTGCTCTGAGCCTCTTCCATAAAAACCAGATAAACGCAACAAAGTTGGGATTCAGACAGAGACGCATCCAGCAGGTTTGGTTCTGACGTCATCGGAGAAAAGAGTCTTATTGGTTTTGCCTGTTTGTCTCTGGGAGCATCTGGCGGAGGAGTCATGCGTTGGGCCTGATCAGCCAATCAGAAGCAGACTCTTTTCTCCCAGCCAACCAATAGGAGAAAATGAATCTCTGTTTTGGAGAGAAACTCCTGGAAGGAGTTGATTCTCGATCAGTGGTGATCAAAGCATCCCAGACTTTAAAGGAACTTTCCTGAAAATCAAACAACATAGAGAACCTCTGAAGGATCCAGTCCGGCTCGGTCCGGTTCGGCTCGGTCCGGTCCAGTCGGTTCCAACCTCTGTGACATGATGACTCTGGGCCTCAGGTGTGGTCGGCCAGACCTGGGTTCTGAACCGGTTCCGGCTCGTCCCGCTGGATAAGATCGACCAGGTGGTGATGTCATACGGCGGCCTGCGGGGGGCGGTGGCGTTCGCGCTGGTGGTGCTGCTGGACGCAGAGCAGGTCAAAGCCAAGGATTACTTTGTTGCCACGACGATCGTGGTTGTCTTCTTCACCGTCATGTTCCAGGTAGGACCGGTCCGGTTCCTGAGTGAGGAGCCACGGTTTCTGGTTCTGATTCCTGCTCTGGTTCTGGTTCTGGTCCAGGGTCTGACCATCAAGCCTCTGGTCAAGTGGCTGAAGGTTCCTCGCTCCACCAAAGCCCACCATCAACGAGGAGATCCACGAGCGGGTGATGATGATGATTATGATGATGATGATGAGTCATCATCATCATCAATGTGACAAGTGTGTGTGTGTGTGTGTGTGTGTGTGTGTGTGTGTGTGTGTGTGTGTGTGTGTGTGTGTGTGTGTGTGTGTGTGTGTGTGTGTGTGTGTGTGTGTGTGTTCAGGCCTTTGACCACATCCTGACTGCGGTGGAGGACATCGCAGGCCTGCAGGGTTATCACCACTGGAGAGACAAGTGAGTCCCACCAACATGTCCCCCATCATCAGCACGGTTTCCCAGCATGCTTCACTGCCTCTGCCCCCTCCAGGTGGGAGCAGTTCGATAAGAACTACCTGAGCAAGCTGCTGCTCAGGAAGTCGGTGTACAGGAAGAGCGAGCTCTGGGAGGCGTACCAGAAGATCAACATCCGGGACGCCATCAGCGTCATCGACCAGGTAGGAAGACCGGGTCGGATCCAAACGGACTCTGGTTCTGAAAAGAGCCGGCTGGAGAGTCTGCAGGCTCCAGGTTCTGATTCTGGTTGTCTGAGCAGTCGGGTCTTCCAGGCTGCTAGGACCCGAGCTCTGGTTCTGGTTCTGATCCATAATCCATGGTTGAGGTTGGAACCGAAGATCCAGAACTTCTCCACCTCCGTCTGGAGGAAATGTTGTGCTGATCCATTCCTGGTTTGATGGGTCACCAGAACCAGAGTCGGCAGGCGGCAGAGCTCAGGATTAAATTTCATCTCTGGGGAAACGGAGGAAGAATGCCGACCTTCAGGCGGGTCCAGCAGAAACCAGAACCAGGTCAGGCTTTAATTTGGACCGGGCTTTATTTATGGAGCAGAACTCAGCAGGAACCAGAACCAGGTCAGGCTTTAATTTGGACCGGGCTTTATTTATGGAGCAGAACTCAGCAGGAACCAGAACCAGGTCAGGCTTTAATTTGGACCGGGCTTTATTTATGGAGCAGAACTCAGCAGGAAGCAAATTAATGGAGGTAGCAGAGATTTTTGCAACCTCAGCGAAATCTGTTTACCGCAAAGGTTTTCCCTTTCCTGAACTGCTCCTCCTGGCTGGACCACCAGGAGGTGCTGCAGGCTGATTGTTGAGGACAGACAGTCTTGTTCTGAGTCCTTCAGGTTCACTGAAGTCCAGCTGACCTCTGACCTCTATGTGCAGGGTGGGAACGTCTTGACCTCGGCCAGGCTGTCACTGCCCTCCATGGCCAGCAGAGCCTCGTTTCCTGAAGTCACCAACGTCACCAACTACCTGTGAGTCACATGACATCTGACCCTCTGATGACCTCTGATGGGGCTGCTCAGCAGGAAACAACTTGCTTTCTTCCTGTTTAAATCAACTTTATGGAAGAATTTGAACAAAAACCAACTTTTCACGTCAGATCCAACAACAGATCCAAAGAAGAAGAAATATTGATTTTATCTTTGGCTCCAAACCTGCTGACCTGTGGTTGACGTGTTGCAGGCGGGAGAACGGCAGCGGCGTGTGTCTGGACCTTCAGGTCATCGACAACGTTCCCGGGTCCAAGGTGGAGGAAGACATGGAGACGCATCACGTCCTGGCCGGGAACCTGTACAAGCCCAGGAGACGGGTAACGAGAAGGAGCGGCAGGGGCAACGGCCCGCTGTGGAGCTGCTGGTGACACATGGTGTGTGTGTTTTCCAGTACCAGTCCCACTACAGTCGACACTTCATGCCGCTGGGTGAGCAGGAGCGGCAGGACCGCGAGGTTTTCCAGAGGAACATGAAGAGCCGCATGGAGACCTTCAAGTCCACCAGACACAAGCGGCACAAGAAGGAGCGCAGCCTGAAAAAGGTTCACACACACACCTGAACAGAACCTGAAATCTGACTGTTACAACAGGTCTTATAACAGTCAGAGGCCCGGTTCTGTCAGAACTGCAAGTCTCACTGCAGAGTTCCAGACTCTAGATATGAACACAAACTTGTTTTAATTTTAGAACCGATGCAAATATTACTATCGGCTCTAGTTGCCCTCTTACCTTTCCTCCTTCTGCCGGCAGCGCCGAGGATCTGACACGAAGGACGAGGGAGGAGACAAACCCAGACGCAACGTCAGCTGGCAGGACAAAGGTACCGCGACGTGGGTTGATGAGATGTTGGGTTGATGAGATGTTGGGTTGATGAGATGTTGGGTTGATAAGATGTTGGGTTGATGAGATGTTGGGTTGATGAGATGTTGGGTTGATGAGATGTTGGGTTGATAAGATGTTGGGTTGATGAGATGTTGGGTTGATGAGATGTTGGGTTGATGAGATGTTGGGTTGAGGTTGTTGGAGTTGATGATCTTCTACTTGGCCCTCGCCAGCGTCTCAGTAACTGGTCTGATGTTGCCGCCACTCTGTCTCAGATCCGGTGGCCGTTCCTGTGGAACCCGAGGAGGATAAAGCTGATCGCTCCGATCCGGAGAAGGAGGAAGACATCGGGATCACCTTCGTTGCTCGGAAGGCGGAGACGCCGAAACAGCGACCCAAATCAGGTAAAGCAGAGAGGCTCTGATTGAACGGCACCGCCTGTAAATGGTGATCCACTAATGGATGCCAAATTTATTTTGATCAAATTTCCAACTAAGTGCTTGACAAGTGAAATGTTAAAGTAAAATACTTGACAAGCTGCAGTCAAATATAGACTTAGACTTAGACTTGACTTTATTGATCCCTTGGGAAGACTCCCTCAGAAAATAATAGTTACCAGCAGCTCACAGGCAAAAATGTGGCACACAGTAAGCATACACAAAAGAATACAAAAAAATACAAATTAAATACAAAACAAAGAATATAAATACAACACAAAAGGAAATTATAGCAATTTGGTGGATAGATTGACCAGTGATATGGTATTGCACTGTATGGTTTGGCCTTGTTGAAGGCAAAGCGATTGAGAACAGATGAAATATTTGGGTCAGTTTAAAAGCAGTTTATAAAAGTTGATGACTAAAACTGAAGAAAAAGGAATGAAAACCATTTGTTACCATGGTTACAAACACAAGTTACAGGTGTTTACATCTCTTCATGGAGATGAAGGTTTCCATAAAACTGATGTTTCCTGCTGAAGGAGAGCATAATGCTGCCATCACCGAACTGTTCTCCCTTCAACGCTTTACTTTCATGAACTAGAACATCCCTAGAGAACGAGCAGCTTCTGCTTCTGCTGGAGTTTTCTTCCTGTTAAAAGGGAGATTTTCCTCTCCACTGTCGCCCCCTGCTGGTCAGAGGCAGTGATGCTGCGGGTCAGGATGCTCTGCTGGCGTTCCTTAGAAATGTTTTAGTTTTACTGAACTTAGATCAAATGGGATGATTGATTGTAAATGATTTATTTTGTGAATTGAATGACACTGAACTGAAAACGAAGCTGCCCATTTCCATGCTGATGGTAGGTTGGTGTATAGCTGCAGTCTTTCTGCATGATGGCTGATTAGAGTTTGTCCTTCAGTCCCAGCAGCTCTGGATGTTTGCCAGAGCCCGCCGCCCCCCCCCCGTCGCCGCCCGGTGAGGACAGCCATCTGCCCTGGAAGGGCGGCGTGGGGTCGCCCCCGCCCTGCGTGTCGGTGGAGGCCACCAAGATCATCCCGGTGGACCTGCAGCAGGCCTGGAACCAGAGCATCTCCTCCCTGGAGAGCGTCTCGTCGCCTCCGGCGCCCGCTGAGCCTGTCCACCCCCGCGTCAGCGCCCTCTCCAGGCTGGGAGGATCCCGCCCTGCCTCCTACACTGGCCCTGTCGGGGGCGCGCCTGCCCAGGTCCCGCCCCCAGCCGCCTTCTGTTTCTCTGAGAGGAAAAAGAAGAAGCCGGTGGAGGAAGAGGAGGAAGAGGAGGAGCCTGGCACGACGCAAGAGATGCAGCCGCTAATGTCGGCCTTGAAGCCGCCGCAAGCTGCACCCTCGCCGCCAGCCCCGCCCGGCCCAGGCAGGAGGAGGAACCCCTGTGTGTACCTGAGGAGTCTGGTGACCCCGCCCCCTGGTGGCGGCGCCGGGCCTCATAGTCACCGCCCCACGCAGCTCTGAACGGGGCCACCAGGTGGCGGGTTGTCTGCCGGCTCGGCCAATAGGAAACCAGCACAATCACATGACCAGAGAGCTCCACCAGCTGAAGATAACCTTCTGTCCTAATCTTCATCACCATCTGCGTCCTTTGTCCTTTCACCAAACTTTCCAGCCAAGCTCCTGCTGGATTGGAAGCTTGGAAGGATCGTTGCTCCATCACAGCAGATCAATATGATTCAATAACTGCTGATGTTATTGAATCAATTACACTGAAAATGTCTGTGATGTCTCTGTGATTCAGTGAGTTTAAATGAAAATCCATCCTTTGCTTCATAACGCTTTTGAATTATTGTTGTTTCTTCATACAGCAGGGGGCGCTGCAGCCCCCTTTCCCTGCCTTTCTGTCTCAGCTGCTCATTTAAAACCCAAACATGTATTTTATACAGGCCTTGTTTTTATTAATGCCGCTGCCTTATTCTGTGCTTTATTCCTGCAGCTGCTGCTGCGGTCCTGTTTGGTCCGGTCCAAACAGGACCAGCGGTTCCGCCAGATAATCGGTGATCTGATCCTGCAGCAGCTCGGCCCAGTCAGCAGGAAAATGGTTTTTATTCATAATAAAGGTCGTTGACATGTTTCTGCTTTAACATGCTGCTAAACATCGGAAATGCCTGAAATTAACACTGAATTATTCCTCTGAAATTAAGAGACAAATAAAGAGAAATTCGATTGAGATGAAAATATTTTTGTTCATATTTTATTATAAATAATTTTTCCGATTTGCCTTGATGAATCCTGATAATGTGGAATTATCGTTGAGTCTTTTTTTATTGAAAGTGAGTAAAGGTTTTATTTAAGTTATGAGATCCGTGTTTCAGGGAAGAGAAGCACGAAACTGGATCGGAACCAGCAGCTTTCTGACCAACGGAACCAGAACCAGCAGCGCACCACATTTGCGCCTGGATCCCAAATCTGATGTTGTTCTCCATATTATTGCTGTTTGTGTTGAAGGAAAACGGAGGAGTTTAGGACAGATCTTCCTGTTCTGGTTAAAGGAGCAGCTAGTTTGCTTTTACTTGTGCAACTGCTTCATGTATGAAATTAACTCCCTGAACAAACCTCTGAAAATAAAACTAACAATGAAATAAAACCAACTGAATAATGATGGTGTAAAGGTCAAATCTCTGATGTAAAATCAGGATATAATAAATACTTTTCATGACAAACACAGTGAACAGATTAAATCAAGTGATGGCGTCTGGCGCCGATGCCAGTGATGTAATGCTGCACAGTGACCACAGGGGGCGCTGTGGTTCGCCTCAGAAGCAGCTGAAGGGTAACTACCGGAAGCTGGTTAGCATCAGTCGCTGAAAGGATAACTAATAACCGCAAATTTAGCGGATTATTTTACCCAGACTGCTCTCTACCGCCGGTGAGTTCTTGTTTTAAATCAGATTAACTAGTTAGTTAACCAGGCTGCTGGTTAGTTAGGGCTAATTAGCGCATTGGTTTGTTCGTGACGGTTACGGACTGGTTGGCGGGGCATCCGAAGCGTTTCTAGAAACTTCTCTGAAGGCCACCACCAGGTAATGATCCCGGTTAAAATGTAAATTAAATACAAAATCAAACAGAGAAGGAAAAAAAACGAATAATTAAGCAGCTAAATGAATAGATGGGTTGATGACGTCACCAGGCCCGTTCTGTACTGGAGTCTACAGAGTAAACACAGGAAGGCCAACGGTACCCCAGTAGATGTTGACCATATTGCGTTTGACTGGTGTAATTTTACATAATGTCACACCATGTTACTATCGGCTGTGATAAAAAGAATAAAATCTGAGGCGAATCTGGATAATTTCCCACATGAGAGAGAGGAGAGCCAGAGAGGAACACAACCAAGGACCTAATCTGGACCTGGACATTTCTCCACAAAACTTTGAGCCATTTATACCAGCAGACCTTAACGAGCTAACAATAAATGCTGTGCTGAGACGGGCAGAGCTGGACGCTCTTTGAGATGCTAACAGAAGCTATACAGCCTGTCTACTGACATCACCGATCCGGCCGGACATTCCTGTGACAATACTTTATTACAATTTATAAAAACTAAATAACCTACAGTATTATTACTGTATTGTTTTTACATCTAAGATAAAATATTTCCCAAATAAGGTTTATTTTTATCACTAATCGTGGTTCCCTTTAAAGGCTCAGGGGTTGGTTCCTCTGGTGAGACATAATCCCACCAGTAGAGGGCAGTGTTCGCCTCGTTAGGATAGGAAACTCATCTGTTTCCTGCATCTCTTTAAGAAAACCGCCTCTGGCAAGCACAAGAACTTTTATTATGAAATTGAGGAATTTATTTCAAATTTACCCGTTTCCATCAACCGTTTCTATGTGATGGTTCAAAATGTGAATAAACATGTTGCTGGAATGCAACTAATGACATGTGAGAACACGTCCTGCTCAGCAGACTGTCTGGGGCCTTTCTTGTCGGCTGAGCCTGTGAGGCGGACCAGAGCAGGAACGGAGACTATGAGACCAGAGGTGCTCCGATCCCCAAACTGCTGCTGCTGAGAAGCCTCCCGCTCCACCATGACGATGAGTGTTGAGCTGACCAAGCAGTCAGCTGGTCTCCTTGTGTCACTTTCCTCAACGGTTTCACTGTAAAAGTGGTGATGTGGTGATGAGTGTTCCAGAGCTTCTCCTGTTGGACTCTGCCTGCTCTTTGTGCCTGCAGGAATTACTGCGGCTGCAGGTTTCTCTGTGTTTCTGTGGGGATCAGCTTCAGTAGTGAAGCTTTTCTCTGGGCTTTAGCTGCAGGCCTCGTCCAGCGCCTCATTGGCTGCCCGTTCATCGCTCCTCGAGCCGGAAAACCTGCTCACATTCCTCTGATGAGCTGCCTGCCTGGCCGCACTCGGGGCACAGCTGCTGCCTGTTGTTGGTTACCAGAACCTGCTGTTCAGAACCACAGACCGGTCATGTGAGCGGCGACACGTTGTGTCACATAATGACTGCGTCAGAGGACGCGCAGTAACCCAAACTCACAATACTCCCTCCATATTCAGCAACTGGTTCCAGCCGGTTCTACTGGTTCCAGTTGGTTCTAATAGCAGAACCAGCTGGTCCACCTCCATGAATATGTCTTAAACCCCCATTTACCGTCATTTGTCCCAGTACCACCATGCACAGGGAGAACCGGGCCGGTTATTAGATTAGGGTATAAATATAAATTTATGTTTTACCAGAGCACATGAGGTCACCTCACCAAAAATAAATATATTTAAATGTAAAAAAAATCCAAGTGTAAATGATTGAGCAGCAGAGTGTGACAGCGCCCCCTGCAGTGTGTGGCCGTTTGCTCAACAGAAGAGGAATCATGTTGAAGCAGCCGACATCCCTCTTTGTTTATTTATCATATATGGAGATGCTTCCTGTTCATAAACTCGACTGGATGACTGGCCTCCAGCTGTGCTGCTTCGCCAGGGTTTCCTACCGTAATGCATTTAGATGCATACATCTATCTGACTGACCGGTACCGGTACCTGCTTTAAGTTCTGCTCAGAGCTCCAGGATGATCAGTCTGGATTCATCTAAATAAACCAGCACGTCAATATGATCTCTGATCAACAGCTCCATGTTCTCCATCAGAACCACAGATCCTCAGGTAGCAGCTTACCTTGATGCAGCTGCTGATGCAGCTACTGATGCAGCTACTGATGCAGCTGCTGATGTACCTGTGACTGTCTGCACACCTGATTACCTTCAATAATAAAACCTGCCTGGAGTTAATCTGCTGATCCAACAGGCTTTTCATGTATTCAGTGAACAGAGCTTTATGAGGCAAAAACTGATGAAATGTACTATTTACATTTGAATGAAGGTTTCATTTAATTTTTACTGTAGGTATTTGTATGTGTGTGTGTTTTCTGAGGATAACACACACATGTTCAAACAACATATTGTTGTTTTCTGCTACTGGTGCTACAAAAGTAGCACCAGTAGCAGAAGCATCAGTAGCTGCAGCAATAGCAGCAACAACAATAGCAGCAGCAGGATCAGTAGCTGCAGCATAAGCAGCAGCACTAGTAGCATCAGCAGCATCAGTAGCTACAGCAGCAGCAGTAACAGTAGCAATAGCAGCAGCTGTAGCAGCAACAACAACAGTTACAGCAGCAGCAGTAGCTGCAGCAATAGCATCAGCAGCATCAGTAGCTACAGCAGCAACAGTAGCTGCAGCAATAGCAGCAGCAGCAGCAGCAGTAGCAGGAGCAGTAGTTGCAGACAAGATTCCTGTGTTTCTGTCCAGGTGCTGCCTGATGAAACAAAAGCAGCTGGGCTGTTTTTGTGTTTCTTTCTCTGGCCTCTTCAAACTTGCCCACCACTGACATAACTTGCTGCTTGTTGGTGCAGCGGGGCTTTAAGGTCACTGCAGTTTCTCTGCCTCATGCAGTTTACCTCTGTTCAGTAAGAAGATGCCATGGGACACCACAATGAAGAAGAGCAGCATCTTCATGTGGATGCTTTCAAGATGCTACCTGTAGGGCCGCTGTACTGGTGTCAGAGCAGCATTAGTGTTTTAAGGGCCAGTATTATGTATTTTCCAGACACACATTTCCCTTTATAGCACTATCATTAACTGATACCTTCTGCCAGGGCCGTGCAGAGACTAGTAAAGGGGCAGGTGCTCAAAAAAAAACAAAAGGGCACATCAAATCACATTTCAGGACAGAATATTAACAAAGTCACACAGCTCTCAGAGTTTAATTAACAATGATAGATTACAAAATTGTGAGACATACAATCAAAGAACATCTGCTTGGGTTGCTGTACTTGCAGTGGAGATGAAGACGGTCCATTCAGAAAAACAGAGCTGCATCAAACTTTAACGTGGAACTGCAGGAAAAAAACAAAAGCAAAAATGTAACTAATGCATGTCACTATGAGAAAAGACTACTCTAATTGTGTTTTAGTGTATTTTGTAAGTACCTATGTACATTTTCTTCAATCTTTCCTCTTCTTTTTTTCTTGTCAGTTTCTCTTCTTTTTTTCCTCATTGTCTCATCTTCTCTGTGTTGAGTGAAGTCTTATTTATTTCAGTCTCTTGCCTTTTAACTGTTTAAAAACAAATTTCAAACTTTTAAGCATTTTTTGCTGTTTTTGTTCTTTTGTTCATAGCAGCAGTTTTCTGTTGGTCATGTCTTGAAGAATGTTAATAACTTCACTGTGAATGATTGGTACAGTTGACCTAGTTGGTCAACAATCCACTGCCTTTGTTTTTTGTTTCTGACGTCTCTCTTTACGTGGCGTCTTTGAACTGAAAAAAGCAAAACAAAGAATTATGATCAGAACACTATAATAAACCACACTACCAATTCTTTACCCTTGTGTTTAAACCAATATGTTTTTCAGTCCATAGCATAACAATATTAATTTCTGAGAAAATGAGACCTCTCCTATGGAGTTCAATTTGTTTCACAATTATTCAATTAAAATACTAACCTCAATTAAATAATATAAAATTGTAATCAAGACATTTTGAATTGTAACATTTTTTTCAACACAAAAATGTTTAACTTAATTTTTTTGTAAAAACTGAAATTACAATTTTTTAACTCATGACTTAAAAAAATTATTTGCAAAACAAACTTATTTGCGCATGTCAGAAATCTTTTCTTGCTATTCAAAGTTTTGCTTGCGATTCTCACATAACGTCTGGGGAGAGCCTAAAATCAAAACAAAAGATTTCTGATGTGTGCAAATAAAAGTTTATGTTTGCCCCTTCATTAATGACATGCTTTATTGGACAGAAACAGTTTGATTATTACATACATTATATCTATCATGGTAGTTCAGGATGAGTTATTTTTAATTCTTAATGAATATTCTTGTTGGACTTTTATTTAAATTCTCCTTCAAGATACATTTACCTAACGCTAGAATAAATGCAATATACATCATTCACCAAAGAAAATTAGAAAATCGGACATATATCCATTATGGAGATGATAGGTTTTGGACGGGCGATGTGCCCCTATTGCATAAGTAATACTGAAGAATGACTGCTGTCATTAACAATACAGGGAAGCTATTTATCTCACCTTGCTTTGCTAGCAAAGTCATTAGCTAGCAGCTAGCTCATAGCACAACAACAGTCTAATGTCTGATGATAAAAATACTGGATCGATAGATAAGAACAGCTTTTCCTCACCTGGCTGCCTCCTCCCGCTCAGTAGATATTCAGAGAGGCGGACTTAGAGACTTATATTCTCTAAGACGCCTGTCTTGTTTATTTCATTTCTGCTTAAACCGCAACTCCGTGCTGAAGGAGAAACGATACAACATTTAACGTTTTCTGTTATCTGACAGTAGCAAGCCGACTCCAGTGTTTTCACCAAAAATATTTTTTTTCAGTTCACCAAAAGCTGTTTTGTAATCTGGAACGTCACTAGCTTGAGCTCCGCAGTTAGCCGCCTTATCTCACCGCGCGAGAGGCAAGTGCGTCGTGCGTCACGGGCAAAAGGTCAAAGGTAACAATGTGACCGGAGGGCTTATTGTGTTGTTTTTCTTGCAAAGTAATAATAATAATAGTAATAATAGTCATATAGTAATAATTGTAGTACATGTGTAAGAAAAAACAAAAGGGCACTTGGGGCCATGGAGCAAAAGGGGCAGGTGCTCAAGCCCCCAAAGCACCCCCCTCTGCACGCGCCTGCCTTCTGCTGTTTTAATGATGAAGATGACTTAAAATAAGTTTGACTTAATCATTTAACGTTTGTCTCTTTAAGAAGCTCCTGCTCTACTGTACCTGACGGTCTGCTTCCAGGAAGTCATCCCAACATGACTCCTCTATCAACCCTTTAATGTTCTTACCAGCGTTGCTCTGAGCAGCAGCTCCTATGACGAGCTCAGCAGCTGATTGCTAATTGCTGCTGGCTAGCCTGAAGGAGCAGAGTGGGAGACGAGCTTCTGAGGTGGGATCCAGATGATTAGCAGCTGAATAGTTACCATGGAGATGAAATGATTTCTCAATCATGAAAGAATCAGATCAACACAGCCGGAAAAACATTAAAACATGACGAAGATCAGAAAGGTAATTTTACATAAAACTGCTTCATCTAACTTACAAGTCAAATACAGACATGTTGGATACCTGCCTGGAGGACATTCCGGTTGGTTTCCGTTCTGGTTGGTTCCAGTTCCGGTTGGTTCCAGTTCCGGTTGGTTCCCGTTCCGGTTGGTTCCAGTTCCGGTTGGTTCCAGTTCCGGTTGGTTCCCGTTCCGGTTGGTTTCTGTTCCAGTTCCGGTTGGTTTTCGTTCCGGTTGGTTCCAGTTCCGGTTGGTTTTCGTTCAGGTTGGTTCCAGTTCCGGTTGGTTCCCGTTCCGGTTGGTTCCCATTCCGGTTGGTTTCTGTTCCAGTTCCGGTTGGTTTTCGTTCCGGTTGGTTCCAGTTCTGGTTGGTTCCCGTTCCGGTTGGTTCCTGTTCCGGTAGGTTTCTGTTCCCGTTCCGGTTGGTTTCTGTTCCAGTTCCGGTTGGTTTTCGTTCCGGTTGGATCCAGTTCGAGTTGGTTCCTGTTCCGGTTGGTCCCCTTTCCGGTTGGTTCCCGTTCCGGTTGATTCCCGTTCTGGTTGGTTCCCGTTCCAGTTTGTTCCCGTTCCGGTTGGTTCCATTTCCGGTTGGTTCCAGTTCCGGTTGGTTCCCGTTCCGGTTGGATCCCGTTCCGGTTGGTTCCAGTTCCAGTTGGTTCCAGTTCCGGTTGGTTCCCGTTCCAATTGGTTTCCGTTCCGGTTGGTTCCAGTTCCAGTTAGTTCCAGTTCCGTTTGGTTCCAGTTCCGTTTGGTTCCTGTTTCAGTTGGTTCCCGTTCCGGTTGGTTCCAGTTCTGGATGGTTTCTGTTCCAGTTCCGGTTGCTTTCTGTTCCGGGTGGTTCCAGTTCCAGTTGGTCCCAGTTCCAGTTAGTTCCCGTTCCGGTTGTTTCCCGTTCCGGTTAGTTCCCGTTCCGGTTGGTTTTTGTTCCAGTTTTGGTTGGTTTTCGTTCCGGTTGGTTCCCGTTCCGGTTGGTTCCCGTTCCGGTTGGTTTTTGTTCCAGTTTTGGTTGGTTTTCGTTCCGGTTGGTTCCCGTTACGGTTGGTTTCTGTTCCCGTTCGGGTTGGTTTCTGTTCCAGTTCCGGTTGGTTTTCGTTCCGGTTGGATCCCGTTCGAGTTGGTTCCTGTTCCGGTTGGTCCCCTTTCCGGTTGGTTCCCGTTCCGGTTGGTTCCCGTTCCGGTTGATTCCCGTTCTGGTTGGTTCCCGTTCCAGTTTGTTCCCGTTCCGGTTGGTTCCAGTTCCGGTTGGTTCCAGTTCTAGTTGGTTCCAGTTCCGGTTGGTTCCCGTTCCGGTAGGTTCCCGTTCCGGTTGGTTCCCGTTCCAGTTGGTTTCTGTTCCAGTTCCGGTTGGTTTTCGTTCCGGTTGGTTCCAGTTCCGGTTGGTTCCAGTCCCGGTTAGTTCCCATTCCGGTTGGTCCCCTTTCCGGTTGGTTCCCGTTCCGGTTGTTTCCCGTTCCGGTTGGTTCCCGTTACAATTGGTTTCTGTTCCAGTTCCGGTTGGTTTTCGTTCCGGTTGGTTCCAGTTCCGGTTGGTTCCAGTCCCGGTTAGTTCCCATTCCGGTTGGTCCCCTTTCCGGTTGGTTCCCGTTCCGGTTGTTTCCCGTTCCGGTTGGTTCCCGTTACAATTGGTTTCTGTTCCAGTTCCGGTTGGTTCCCATTCCGGTTGGTTCCAGTTCGGTTTGGTTCCCATTCCGGTTGGTTTCTGTTCCAGTTCCGGTTGGTTCCGTTGTGGAGAACCTTCTCCCCCTTGGCTGCTGCAGACATGACGCTGTTGTGGCTCTGCTGCTCTATTTAAAGACCAGATCTTCTGTCCAAAGAATGTCGTCTCAACTGCTGCCAGCACAGAGTGAAAGAGAGAGGCTGTGTGTGTGTGTGTGTGTGTGTGTGTGTGTGTGTGTGTGTGTGTGTGTGTGTGTGTGTGTGTGTGTGTGTGTGTGTGTGTGTGTGTGTGTGTGTGTGTGTGTGTGTTAGCAGTTGAGTGCGATGCTCCCACAGTGAGTCGGGGGGTGGAGCCGTCTGAGCTGCAGGCTGGAGCTGCTGCTTCTCTGAACACGTGCTGCTGCTCCGCCGCTTCGCTCTGCACATTTGGAGCGCCTGTTGTTGTTCTGGGAGAGCCCGGTTTGGAGCGGCCCGGTTCAGAACGGCCCGGTCTGGTCTGAGACGAGCTGAAGTCCAGACGGGGTGAGTGCTTTGTTTCTCTTGTTCCAGGCTCTGAGTGGGCTGAGAGAAAAACCCAGCTGCTGCTCAGGAGCTGCAGAAGTTTCCTAACTTTGATCCTTTGAAGACTGGTTCTGGTTCTGCTGAGTGGTTCTGCTGGACGGACCCGGATGGTACAGGGATGTCCTGCGGTCACTGTACCGACCTGTTGATCAGCAGAAACATGTTGCTGACCTGCAGGGCTCTGACCAGAACCACCCGACTGGATGCTTTCAGGTCCGGTTTAATGGTTTAACTGGTTACCAGCTCGTCTTATTGGACCAATTCCCAGTAACAGGAGGGCATATGTTAAGCAGAACTTCACAATAAGAACCTCATGTAGCTCTGAGCTCCCCTCTCTGCTCATTGATAATAATAATAACAGATTATGATTTAATCCAGAAATAATCCCAGCTGCTGCTGCTCAGATTGAGGTGAGAACTGGGACCAGCAGCCGGCTGGTACTGGTGCTGTTGGGAGTTGGATCAGATGATCTTCATGGAAACTGATGGAACGTTTCAGGAATGTTTTAAAGCTGCCATATTTTTAAAATTGCACATTTCTGTTGAAACTCACTTTTGTGCAGATGGCTCCTGCTCCCAGTGCTCCCAGTGCTCACTGCAGAAATACACTGATCAGCCACAACCAGTCAGAATGAGAAGGATCTTAGCACTGTCAGTCAGGCTTATGTATGCGCTGCTCATACCCGCCTCCTTCTTTGTTACAGCTGGTTTACCACAGCCAGTCTTTCATGAGTGCTAAGGCTAGCTAGCATAGAGAGACGCTCTTGGAAGTGCTGCTGTTGTTTGTGTGTTGTAGGTTGCCGGTTCACCATTTTGTTTTTTCATTATAAGTTCATTCTTCATTGTGGTTTGTTTATTCCTTCAGAGTTTGGTTTTGTGTCTGTCTCCTGCTTTGATCAATGATATTTCCTAGATGTCATTGAATGTTACCGTTTACCTGTGCTCCTTGAACGTGAGTCGGCGTGAGTTATTTAACACGGTCTGAAAAGAAAAGAAACCAGATTCCCCAGATCCTAACTGAAGGTGTTAGCAGTTAGCATCACGATCAACTCTTTTTCTCCTGCTAATGTCTTTAGCTCTAGCTAACAGTCTTAGCTCCTGCTAGTATAGGCCAAGCTGATGGCGATAGATTGTTTCAGCAGATATTTCATGTCCAGAAGGTTGTGGATCCCTTTAAGGTTGTCATCTAGTCATCATGGTCTCCAGCCATGATGACCAGAACCAGAACCAGGCACTGGTTCTGGTTCTGGTTCTGGTCCTAGTTCTGGTCCTGGTCCTGGCTCTGGTCCTGGTCCTGGTCCTGGTTCTGGTCCTGCTCCTGGTTCTTGTTATGGTCCTGGTTCTAGTTTTGGTATAAACGGATCCAGAGAGCGGTTCCCATGAAGATAGAGTTGTACTGTCAAATTTTTTCAAAAATATGAGCGCAAAAAAATTAGCTGCAGCTTAGGTGTGTGTGTGTGCGTGTGTGTGTGTGTGTGTGTGTGGGCGTGCGTGTGTGTGCGTGTGAGTGTGTGTGTGTGTGTGCGTGTGTGTGGGCGTGCGTGTGTGTGCGTGTGTGTGTGTGTGTGCGTATGTGTGTGTGAGTGTGTGTGTGTGTGTGAGTGTGTGTGTGTGTGTGTGTGTGAGTGTGTGTGTGTGTGAGTGTGTGTGAGTGTGCGTGTGTGTGCGTGTGTGTATGTGCGCGTGTGTGTGTGCGCGTGGTGTGTGTGTGCGTGTGTGAGTGTGTGTGTGTGTGTGAGTGTGTGTGTGTGTGAATGTGTGTGTGTGTGTGTGCGTGCGCGTGTGTGTGTGTGTGAGTGTGCGTGTGTGTGTGTGTGTGTGCGTGCGTGCGCGTGTGTGTGTGGGGGGGGGGGTGCGCGCGTGTGTGTGCGTGTGTGTGTGTGGGGGGGGGGGGGGTGCGCGTGCGTGTGTGTGTGTGGGGGGGCGTGCGCGTGCGTGTGTGTGCGCGTGCGTGTGTGTGCGTGTGTGTGTGTGTGCATGCCTCCCTACCCCTCAGGTGTGTGTTCTGGCTTTCTGATTGGATCCCTGATGAGATTCCTGATCTGATTGGTCAACTGTAAACATGGCGTTGATGAGCGAACAGGAACTGTTCCTTTGAGGATGTTTCTAGGTTTCCCAGTAGATCCAGTGCTCCCAGTAGAGGTGACCAGCCTCATTGTGCTGCTGCCGCATGGTTTCCCCCTCAGAGATCCTGAAAGACGTTTTTCGCTGTGGCTCGTGGAAACCACATTGACTCCCAGTAGCTCCATGGAAACCAGCACTGGTTTCACTCAGCTTGACTGGGAGTGGCCCAGTTCAGTCCCAGTCTGTGACGTTAAAGCAGAATGTTTCCAGACATTGTCAAAGTGGGACCATCATGAATCACTTTTTGGTGCTGTTCACTGGTTTCCAGTCAGAGACCGTCACAGATGTCCTGACCCACATCAGAACTGTCAGCCGACCCGCTGATCCGATTCATTCCGGTTCTGTTGGATTGGTCATGTGACATGGTTTTCACAAGTAAAGCATTTAGCTCTAATGTAAAATGATCCTGAAGTCTCCTCCTGGTTCTGACCCGGTGAGGCCGACTGTAATGTTAGGTTCTGATCCAGTTTGGGTTTTAGGTTCTGCTGCAGCCAGCAGGGGGCAGCAGAGGGGAGGAAATTGAGGGAGGGCTGACAGCAGGGAGGCGGAGCTTAGCACAGGGATCAGCGCTGACGGCAGGAGACGCTCTGAGAGACAGACTGGGATCATGGAGTCAAACTGGAGTAATTTCCCCTGACTCCACACTGCAGACAGCATGGTAAGGCCTCCACACACACAATGCCTGCAGCAGTTTAAAATTATAAGGATTTCTTTTCATTTGAACTTTCTCTAACAAAATATAAATTCATTAGTAATACCTGATAGGAGCTGAAATGCAGAGCGAATGAACAGAAAAGGCACAAAGCATTTCAACTTGTTTCTTTTTGGTATTTTGCGTAGCACGGGCGCGATCGGACCACAGAATTCAAAGCGCTGTCAAGTTCTGTCCCTGAGGACGGACCGAGAAAAAAATAAAAACACCTCCCTACTGCCCCGGTTGGGGCAGTAGGGAGGTGTAGGGTTCCACCAGGGTGTGTGTGTGTTAGGGATTCAACATTGGATCTGAGGTGTGTGTGTAGCTGTGAGCAGCAGGACCAGCAAAACACTCGGACCTGTCAGTTAAAGTCAGGTCAAACACCAGAACCCAACAGAACCCGGCCTGGTGGAGCAGAACCACTCCGTGGTCCAGTTCTGTAACAGGTGGAGGTGGGTCAGCTGGGACTCCTGCAGCTGAGCCGATCAGACTGGGAGGTTCTGCCACCTTCGGATCAGAACCAGAGCATCACGACCCAACGCCTGGTTCTGATTCTGCCCAACAGAACCAGCAGTCAGAGCTTCCTGTAGCCGGGCAGGTTATCATGGGATGTTTGTGGTTTGATGGGCTGCAGTGAAAACTTTATTTCTGTAGCACCACCTGAACAAAGCACCAGCCCCCAGCGTCCAATCAGATCGCTTGACCTGAGGAGCTGCTTCCATCGTTAGCGATGTAGCTGCGCGTCAAATTTAGAGGCTTACCAGAAACATGTGAATACAAAGGTTCCAGCTGGGGACGGGTGGAAAAAATCACAAATAAAATGATTAATTTGGTAAAATAAATCAAAGTAATTAATAAATTGAAATGACGTAGAGATGCGTCTTTAAATAGATTCATATTTATTGCTGAACCAAAGGGAAGAAAGTAGTGAAACTAAACCTCTTCAGGTTTTGGTCTTTGCAGGCATCAGGTTATCATCGCTGTCCTCCCCATTTCCTGTCTCTACTGCTCTGTTCAGAACCAGAACCTGGACCCGGCGTCGGCTCCAGCTTGACTCTGAAGTGACTCTTTGTTTCGCCAGCAGAACAAGTGAAAACAGTGACTCACTCTGACGATTACGCACACCTGAGCAGGGCGAAGTGCCGTTACCATGGAGACGTCAGGTAAACTGGGAGTGCTGACAGAAACATGCTCAAGGAGCCACAACAGGAACCAGAGCTAATGTGGGTCCAGTCAGAGGTCAGTGGTTCTGACTGAACTCCCAGGTTAGACCTGTGGATGGAGATCCACCTGAGAGACCGCTGCCTGAGCAGGTGGGCAACATCACAGGTGAGGAGGTTCATGGGGAGTTCTGATTGGTTGATGGCAGTTGAATCTGAGCTCAGAATGGATGGGTTAGTTCTGATCCAGATTGGTTCTGTTGGGTTCTTCGGAATGTTCTGGTCTGACTGCATGAGTCCATGCAGCTGCAGGTGATCAGTTCGGTGTGTTGCGTTGCTGCGCGATGCCGTTGCTGCGCGTTGCGCCCTCATCAAGGTCAGCTTCAGCGTCAGAACCAGCCCGAGGTCTGCTGCTTGACCCAAGAGTTTCTGCTGGTTTGTTGCAGTCATAGTTTTAGTGTCAAACTGGTCAGAACCCGGTCTGTGGTTCTGGTGGACCCAGAGCAGACTGGTTTCCCCCCGCCGGCGCCAGGTCACCATGTGGGTCGTGTTCTCCACGCTCTGGGTCCTTCTGGAAGCCGTCTTCACGCTACCTGTCGGGTCAGATGTCTCTACAGTTCCGGCCTCTCATTTGTCCAGAACAGGGGTCACCAACTTGGGGTCGGCGGGCGTCGGGTCGCCCGAGGGGTCACTGTCAGTCGCCCGCAGAGCAACTTCTAAAAATAGCCATTGTAATTGGGGAGCACTACCAAAGAAATTCTTTTATTTATTGTTTTTACATTGAAGTAATAAAATGTGTTTAGAATTTTTAAAGAAAGTGAATTATAAAAATGTTTAAAATAAATTGATTCATGCATAAATCTCTTCTATGGTTAAAGTTCAGAACGATGCAGACACCTGCAGGATATTATTGCAGCGCCTGAGGCGGTGAGGCAGTCGGTACCGATGGGTGAGACTGGGACTCGGATCAGAACCAGGAGCATCCCACCCTGATCAGAACACGGCCCGTCTCCCTTGGCTTTAAACCTCATCTGCTGAAGGAGTCCTCCTGGTTCTGGTTTTGAGAGACGGTTTCTGTAGAACATCAGTGACCCAGTCCCAGGCTCAGTGTGAGGTTCTGCTCTCTCTGACTTGGACTGGTGGTTCTGGTTCTGGTGTTCCAGCAGCCTGGCTGTCTGGAACATTCCTGTCTCAGTAAGCTGCAGAGGCATCGCCTGAAGGCGCGCCGCTCTTTCCTGCTCAGCGCCTCTGGAATGTGATAACATCAGATGAAACTTTAATCCCTGAGAGGAAACTGCAGCGTCTCCAGACGAGCCGCAGCACGCCGCGGCTGGCCCGCAGCATCACAGAACCATGGCAGGTAATCCTAGCAGGAAGCTGCTATGGCTGCGGCTGATGATGATGGCAGCAGGGATTTGATGTTGACGTGAGCTGTTGGGACGTTCACTTCGGCTGCTGCAGACCGACTTTCTCTGCTTTCTAGACGACCTTCCCCTCATGCAGCTGTTACTGAAGCGACCAGTTAAAATACTTCATTTGCTAAATGACTTACAAATCGTTTTTCTAAATAACTTTTTTGTAAATTTAGCCTTTTCCCAAATTATTTTTTAGAAAAAATGTTTTCTCTAATATTTTGTTGAAGTCTCGGCTTGAGATGTTTGGAAAGAGAACTCGATTTGAAAAGAACGAAGTCATTTCCAAAACTCATTTTAGGTTCAAAAAGCTGCATAAATGTAGGTTCAACCATTTGTATGCACTCCATAAACTACTCTCAACGTGTATTTTTTAATCAAAGTTTGACTTTTGAAATGAATTTTACTTTTCAAATTTTAGTTTTTGAAACTTGTTTGCTTTCAATAACATTTGAATGTTAAGCATCCAGAAGAAACTACGCTGGGTTTTAATGAGCCGCAGAACATTGTTAGAATCCAGGCTTTTATTGTGAAGGTTAGCAGGATGTTGTATCTGTGCTCTGTGCTACCAGTTAGAGTAGGAGCTGGCCAAACTGGGAACCAGTTAAGCAGCTGCAGCAGAACATTGTGCTGGAAGCAGGAAGGAGAAAGTTTGGTGGATGAAAGATCTCATCCTTTTGGAGTCACTTCAGATTTACTGGTTTCATGAACCGCCTCCTGCCTGCTAACATCGTCTACGCTAGCATAGCATGCAGCGCTGATGTTTCCATAACGACGTCGGCCATTTTTCCCTGGCGAAGCTCCAGCTGCTTTCATCCAGAGGACAGAAACGCCTCATCCTCCTCATCGCTTTCTGGCAGGACCAGAGGTCGCGTCTCCAGAGGTTTCCTCATTAGGGAGCCGTGACCTTTGACCCAGCATGGAGCTTGGATCCTGCAGACTGATGTTGGGACATGTTTACCTGCTGCTCCACGCCCTGCAGGAACCGGTTCTGCCATCAGGATGAATCACGGTCCGGTGGCCTTCCGTCCAAACCAGCAGAACCAGAACCAGCAGAACCAGAACCAGCAGAACCAGAACCAGCTCCTCTGAAAGCATCAGGAACATTGGAGCCCGTCGGCAGGACGCTGCACTGGGGACCATCAGAACCAGGACCCTCAGTGGGCGCTTGGGCCTCTGGGGGGCGCTCTCTGTGAAGTGGTCTGCTCTGACCTTTGACCTCCTGCTAAGTGATCAGTTATTGAGCCACAGCAGGAAGTCATAATCAGCTCAGAGTGAGAGGCCCTCCGTGCTCCTCTTCCTCCCCTCTCCTCTCTGGTTCTGGTTCTGGTCCGGCCCAGGTCCACATCTCTCTGTTCTGTCTCCTGCAGGACTCTGAGTCTGTGGACGTCTGCGTCCAGAAGGCGCTGGCCGCCGTCTTCCCGCCCTTCCAGGCCTCGGCCCCCACCCTGCTGCCTCAGGTCCTCGCCGTGGTGGACAGCTGTTACCGTGGAGACGGCCTCCGCTTCCTCTTCCACTTCCTGCTTCCTTCCAAGCACTTCCTGCAGAACCTGCAGCAGGCTGCCTGCGTGAGTTCCTGCGGACGACTGTCCATCCGGTCCCCTGTCTGTCCTCACACCTTCAACCTTTGACCCCACACAGAAAGATGAAGTGATTTAAACATGAAAAGTAGCGATTTCAGCGTTCGAGAAGAAGAAGGGCGTTGACCTTTGACCCCTAGGCCTTCTGAACAGAATGTCCTTCTGTTTTTTCTGCCTATTAAAACAGGAAACAGAGTTGAAGCTTTTAGCAACTTTTCTAGAAAACATGAAACTTTGGCAGCTTTTCATAATCGACTGTTTGGTAAAAGAGAAAATGTTTATTTTTAAATGAATAAAAAACAAATTGACATCCTTAGTTTCAGTGAACAAAATTCATTTATAAAATGATGTCCAGACGTTTTCTCTGCAACCTTCTCTGACTGCCGAAACAGGCCCACAGCACAGTGCTGCCACTACCATGCTCTCCTATAAAGACGTTGCTATGGCAACGAGCAGATTCATGTGTTAGAGCGGCCTAGTCAAAGTCCAGACTGTAGCCTCCCTGAGCTGGAGATGTTTTACTCAGCAGAACAGAGATAAACCGCAGAAGGCCTGCACACCGCACTTTTCAGATCAGGCATGAATGATGATTATGCTTCCAGCTCTCAGTTCTGCTGTGGTTTTCTCCCAGTAAGCCCAGACTGGTGAGGAAAACTTCAAGACCTCTGAATACTTTAGTCAGACTTTGTGTCCGTCCATCATGGAGTCGATTTTATTGAGAACAGGAGAGGAGGATTGTGTTTGTCCTGATGACTGACCTCTGACCCCACCCCTCTCTCTGACCGCCCCCTCCAGGCTCCGTTCTCCGGCCTGCTGTTCCGTCATCCCGGCTGGCCGCTCTGCCTCCATGACAGGATAGTCGTCCATCTTTGTCCTCTGGATCCGCTCCTCCTCCTTCCAGGAGACTTCTACCTGCTGCTTTCTCCTCCTGCTGCCGCCCACGTCCCCCTTCGCCTGCTCCTGGTCAGCGCGTCAGCGGGCGGCCGCCATGCGGAGCGGCAGGAGGTGCCGGCCCGGGCCCTGACCTCCATCTTCAGCATGGCTTGGCTGGACGCCGAGAACCGGGGAGCGTGAGCGACGCGGCGCCGTCGGGCTGCGGCGCTGTCCTGTCCGCCCACGGCGACGTCTTCAGGGTCCCCTGGGAGGACGTCGTCCACCCGCAGTTCGTCAGCCGCTCGCGCAGCTCCGCCCCCTCAAGGTCGGACGGGAAGCCCCTCCCCCTCCCAGCTACACCCAGCCGGTCAGCAGCCAGCAGCGACGACTCAGAGGGCGAATACGTGGAGCTGACGGAGCTGCTGCCGCCGCTACAACCAGCGCTGCCACGCTTCTCCCCACAGAAAGGATCCCTGACCCAGTCTATCAGCCTGCAGAACCGGACCAGAACCACAACACACTCCAACACCCACCCGTGGGCCCCCAAGGCTAGCTCACACACCCTGCAGTGCTCCAGACTGCTGGAGGAGAACTTCAGTTCCTCCTCCTGCTCCTCAGAAGGCCGCGGCGCAGCAGGGAGGAGCAGCATGCACGTTGCAGCTGCAGGAGGTGAGGAAGAGGAGGAGGCAGAGCATGACAGAGATAAAGGTTTGGAGTCAGACGTTGCAGAAAGAGAAGAGCGGCTGCAGCAGGAGAGGAGGAGCGAAGAAGGGGAGGAGGAGGTGGTTCTGCAAAGAAAGGAGGAAGTGATGAAAGTTGATCAGAAAGAAGGAGGGGAGGTTAAAGAGAAAGAGACAGGATGTGAAGAGTGCTCAGCTAAGGGCTTTTACTCTGAAATTAACAAACTAATGCACTCTGACAACTCTTATTCTGAAAGGTTTATGAGGAAACTAAACCCAGAGGCCTCGCACTGTAAAAACATGACTGGAAATACACACACAGAAGACTTTTGTTGTGAAAGTATCACAGACAAAATCCTCCCAGAGGACTCTTATTCTGAAAATATGTCAAAAAAAGAAACAGGGTAACTCTAATTATGGACATATGGAAGAAAATACACATCCAGAAGGCACTTACTCTGAAAAGCTAACAAAAAATACAAACCTGAAGGACCTTTATTCTGAAAATATTGTAGAGAAAATAAACCTGGAGGACTCTTCTTGTGAAAATATGAGCCACAAAACAGCCACCCCAGATTTTCAGTGTAAAAGCAGGGAAAGCAAACCTCCAGCTGAGTATTATTTTGAAAATGCTCTAAAAACAACCTTTGCCAGCTCTTTTCTGAAAATGAGACACAGGAAACTGTCACTGATGTCTTTTATTCTGACAGCACATTGGAGACACAGTCTGAAGACTCTTATTTTGAAATTGGCTCCTTTCAAATACCCTCTACGTCAAAGAGGTTAAATTCTGGGCATGTTTTCCCCAACGACTTTAAAACTGAAGAAAGCCTCCTCAAATCCGAAGACTCTTACTCTGAAAAGCTGATACAACGAACACTACCTGAGGACTCTTATTTTGAAAAACAACTTGACTCTTATTCTGAAAATCTGATGCATGAAAACTCTTCTTCTGAAAATGCAACACAACATAAAGATTCTTATTCTGAAGATCAGATTAAACCTGAGGACTCTTATTCTGAAAAACATGAACAACCTGATGACTCTTATTCTGAAAAACGGACACAACCTGAGAGTTTCTGTTCGACAACAAAACAACTGGATGTCATTTATTCTGAAAAACAAGTGCAGGACTCTTATTGTGAAGCTCCAGGAGAGTCTGAGGAAACTCCTCCTGCGTTCAGTGGAGGGCAGGAGAACCTGGAGGAAGAAGAGGAGCAGATTGATGGACGAAGATCTGCAGGTCATCAGACTGAAGGTACACCCTTCCTCTTCCTCCTCTTCCTCACGCTGATGATTTATCCGGCAATCACCAGTGTCTTTCTGATCTTCTCCTCCTCTGATTGGCTGAATCCCTTTTACGCCTTTTGTCTTTGTAACTGTTTTTCTCCTCTGATTGGCTGAGGCGTTTCCCCTGTCTGTAGCTCCTCCTCCTAACTCACCTGTTTGTCTGCCGGGTTCGGGATGATCTGCTCTGAGCTCCAAGTCACAGAAAGTCCTTGTGTCTTGCTGTGACGTCCTGGACTTTAAAGAACTTTTTATTGATTTGGATCTCCATCTGGTTCAGGTTCTGATCAGACGTCTCTCTGCAGGTTCCAGCTGTGAGGGTTCCCATATCCAGTTACACATCAACGCTGGTTCTAGTCCAAAAGAACCAGAAAATCCCTTAGCTTCCCCAGCCCAGTCCTCCCAGTCCAGGTTCCAGAGTGTGCTGCTGGGATCTGGAGCTGTGTGCCTGCCTGGTGAGCAGCAGAAACCAGAGCAGCCTGTTTGGGCCCAGTGGGTCGGGCCCCTTCTGTCTGCCACACATGCTGGAGCGTAAAATATCGTTAGCATATTGTAGTGTTTGTTTAGCATGTTTAAACCTGCTGTAAGTGTGTGTTTAGCGTGTTGATGTGCCGGCTGCGTCTCCACCAGGAACCAGAGACAGAGCAGGCCGGGTTCTTCTCACCGTCTCCACCTGCAGCCCTGTGTGGTCGGAGCCAGGCTGCGAGAGCACTGAGCTGCTCCGCCTCATGCTGTACTACACCTCCACCCTCAGGTACGCCCAGATCCTGCTTACTGCTCTCACCCAATGATGGCGCTCTCTGACATCACTTCCTGTGTGAAACAGGGCGGAGGCTCGAGTCATGGGGCTGACGGTGTTGGTGGATGCTCGAAGAGCTGCTCCTGCACCTGCCTCTTCTCTGCCCTCCAGATGCTGCGGGTGAGGCTCGACCACAGGGAGGAGGGTCACATGACCACCTGATTATATTGAGCAGAACCAGATCATCTATATAATCATCTATTGAAACCAGCTGCAGGCCTTGGTGGGTTTGTTGCTGCAGGCCTTGGTGGGTTTGTTGCTGCAGGCCTTGGTGGGTTTGTTGCTGCAGGCCTTGGTGGGTTTGTTGCTGGAGAAAACATAACTTATCCTAAGGGTCTGAATGAACTAAAACTGAAAAAGCTCTTTCAGAAAAAGAGCTGCGAAGGTTGGGTTTTTAGACGTTTTATTTCTCCCTACACGGTGGATAAATGCCTGGCTCGACTCCAGCTGCTCTGGAATCTTTCATTCAAACAGCTGGAAACAGACAAACTTCAGCTGAGGTTCTGGTTCTGTTCTTGGGATGTTCTGTGTCTGAGGATGCTTTTCTGTGCAGGAGGACACGCCCAGCTCCGTCCACTCAGTCCTCATCCTGGTTAACAGAGACTCATCACTTCGGCTGGATAAAGCTGCTGCTGCTCAGGTAGCTATAGCAGCTGGCAGGCTCCGCCCTGCTGCTCTCTGTGCATGCTAACAGTGAATGCTAACAGTGAGTTTCCTCCTGCAGGTGGAGGTGCTGAGCTCCCTGAAGTCCCTGCAGAGACACGTGGATCTGCAGCAGCTTCCTGTACAGCTTGGAGGCTCATTCAGCTTCAGCCAGAGCAGCTGGATCAGCTTCAGATCGGTCAGCATACACACACAGACACACACAGTCAGTGGAGTTAAACCTGACCCCGGTGACCCCTGCAGTGTGACCTCAGCCTCTGCAGTCTCTGCAACGTTGATGAAATGATGTTTCGATGCTTTGTGTCCATCAGAGGGTGGAGCAGTTCTCCAGGCAGTGCAGCAGCGTCATCCATCTGCTGCAGGAAACTATCAGCAACCTGCAGAGCACACCTTTACCTGCTGTTGCTGAGGTAACAGGGCAGGTGATCAGTGGGGAGACTTTTGTTTCTATTTGCTGTAAACCAGGTTCAGCTTCATCAAAATGTTTTGACTAGGCCAACCCAGACGTTGTCCTGTCTTCCTGCCAGGATGCAGAGCAGCTGCTGTCCAGCTGCAGGCGGTGATGTGCACCCTGAAAGACGCCCGCTTGGTGCAGCTGCAGCAGGAGGGCGGGGCCTCTCTGGCCTGGCTGCGCAGGGACGAGGTGATCTGCTCGGCGGAGGAGCGGCGGGCGGCGGTGGAGGCCGCGGCGTCTCTCTACGATCAGGTGGACGACCTGCTGCATCGCCTGGTCACTCTGTCCAACACCAGGACTCAGGAGCTCAGCTTCATCATCGAGTTCAGGACCCTGGAGCGTGGCTTCAGCCAGGTGAGACTGAGCATGCTCAGTGAGGCTGTCATGGCTGCTGAGGAGCAGCTTCAGCTCTCAATATGCAGTAGTCGACAGTATGTTACTGAATGCCCTGAGGCAGAACTCACCCCTCCATGGTTGATGGATCAGAACATCTCTGGTCAGACCAGTCACTTGGTTCTGACCCGTTCCTGCTACCTGTTCGGCAGTGAGGGCGTGGCTGGAGCAAGAGGGTGAACTCTGTCTGCAGTGTCTGAATGAGCCAGTGGATTCTCTGGAGCTGCTGAGCAGGAAACAACAGGACTTCAAGGAGTTCTACGCCGCCGCTTACGTGAGTTCTGCAGAACCGTCTGGGTCGGAGCTGCGGGCACGGCCCGGCCTGGCACGGCACGGCACGGCAGGTCTCACTCTGTTTCCTCCTTCCTCAGGAGCGCTGCAAGCAGGGCGAAGCTCTGCTGAGCCGGCTGGAGCACTGGGGCGACGTCTCTAATCCAGACCTGCACACCTACGAGGTCAAAGTTCACTCCTTCTGGGCCCAGCTGCAGGACTTCTCCCAGCGGATTAAAAGCACCGAGCAGAACATGGAGCGGGCCGTGCAGCTGTACCGCTTCCTGGACCAGGTACTGATCCAACTGCTGCTGTTTCATTTACAGCACCAATAATAAAAATACTACCATTATATTATATTATATCAATTTATTTTGAAAAATAAAAGGAAAATGTTTAGGTTTGGTCCAGGAGACCTGCTGTGGGTTCAGTCTGACTGCAGAGCTTCACCTGATCACAGTGAGGAGCCTCTGTGGTTCCGGAGTGAGTTTGGGTTCATCTGGTCGGTGGTTTTATTGTCCTGCTGCTGACCTGGTTCTGCAGAACCTCAGCATATATTGGATCTCCGGTTGAGTGGACCCAGCCTCCCGTTCTGAATCCTTTCCAGCGGTTCAGATCCTCCCGTTCTCAAACACGGTTTCACTCTAAAACTTGCCGTACGAACAAATTTAGAAAAGTGCAGCTGCTGCTCCGCCGTCGCCTCCCAAAAACATCTTAATGAGTATAAATACCCGGAGGTCTTATGGATCTAAATGTCTAAACGTTTATCCTGAACACAGGAAGCAGAGCAGAAGGTACATTTACAGGGTAGAGATGCTTTCTGTCCACAAGGCGGGCCAGCTGGACCGGAACCGGTACCTGCTTCAAGTTCTGCTCACAGCTCCAGGATGATCAGTCTGGATTCATATAAATAAACCAGCAGATCAATACGATCTCTGATCAATGGCTCCATGTTCTCCATCAGAGCCACAGATCCTCAGGTAGCAGCTTACCTTGATGCAGCTACTGATGCAGCTGCTGATGCAGCTCACCTGATGCAGCTACTGATGCAGCACCTTGATGCAGCTACTGATGCAGCTGCTGATGCAGCTACTGATGCAGCTGCTGATGTAGCTACTGATGCAGCTACTGATGCAGCTGCTGATGCAGCTACTGATGCAGCTGCTGATGCAGCTACTGATGCAGCTACTGATGCAGCTACTGATGCAGCTACTGATGCAGCTGCTGATGCAGCTCACTGATGCAGCTACTGATGCAGCTGCTGATGCAGCTACTGATGCAGCTGCTGATGCAGCTACTGATGCAGCTACTGATGCAGCTACTGATGCAGCTGCTGATGCAGCTACTGATGCACCTACTGATGAGCTACTGATGCAGCTACTGATGCAGCTGCTGATGCAGCTACTGATGCAGCTCACCTGATGCAGCTACTGATGCAGCTGCTGATGCAGCTACTGATGCAGCTACTGATGGAGCTCTGATGCAGCTACTGATGCAGCTGCTGATGCAGCTGCTGATGCAGCTACTGATGCAGCTACTGATGCAGCTCACCTTGATGCAGCTACTGATGCAGCTGCTGATGCAGCTACTGATGCAGCTGCTGATGTAGCTACTGATGCAGCTACTGATGCAGCTGCTGATGCAGCTACTGATGCAGCTGCTGATGCAGCTCACCTTGATGCAGCTACTGATGCAGCTGCTGATGCAGCTACTGATGCAGCTGCTGATGCAGCTACTGATGCAGCTACTGATGCAGCTGCTGATGCAGCTACTGATGCAGCTGATGCAGCTACTGATGCAGCTACTGATGCAGCTACTGATGCAGCTGCTGATGCAGCTACTGATGCAGCTACTGATGCAGTTGCTGATGCAGCTACTGATGCAGCTACTGATGGAGCTACTGATGCAGCTACTGATGGAGCTCACATTGATGCAGCTACTGATGCAGCTGCTGATGCAGCTGCTGATGCAGCTACTGATGCAGCTACTGATGCAGTGATGCAGCTACTGATGCAGCTGCTGATGCAGCTACTGATGCAGCTGCTGATGCAGCTACTGATGCAGCTCACCTGATGCAGCTACTGAGCTACTGATGCAGCTGCTGATGCAGCTACTGATGTAGCTGCTGATGCAGCTACTGATGCAGCTACTGATGCAGCTGCTGATGCAGCTACTGATGCAGCTGCTGATGCAGCTACTGATGTAGCTGCTGATGCAGCTACTGATGCAGCTGCTCATGCAGCTACTGATGCAGCTGCTGATGCAGCTACTGATGCAGCTGCTGATGCAGCTACTGATGTAGCTGATGTAGCTACTGATGCAGCTGCTGATGCAGCTGCTGATGCAGCTACTGATGCAGCTCACCTGATGCAGCTACTGATGCAGCTGCTGATGCAGCTACTGATGCAGCTGCTGATGCAGCTACTGATGCAGCTGCTGATGTAGCTGCTGATGCAGCTACTGATGCAGCTCACCTTGATGCAGCTACTGATGCAGCTACTGATGCAGCTACTGATGTAGCTGCTGATGCAGCTACTGATGCAGCTGCTGATGCAGCTACTGATGCAGCTGCTGATGTAGCTGCTGATGCAGCTGATGCAGCTACTGATGTAGCTGCTGATGTAGCTACTGATGCAGCTACTGATGCAGCTGCTGATGTAGCTACTGATGCAGCTACTGATGCAGCTACTGATGCAGCTACTGATGCAGCTGCTGATGCAGCTACTGATGCAGCTGCTGATGTAGCTGCTGATGCAGCTACTGATGTAGCTACTGATGCAGCTACTGATGCAGCTACTGATGTAGCTACTGATGCAGCTACTGATGCAGCTACTGATGCAGCTGCTGATGCAGCTACTGATGCAGCTACTGATGTATCTGCTTATGTAGCTACTGATGCAGCTACTGATGCAGCTGCTGATGCAGCTACTGATGCAGCTGCTGATGTAGCTGCTGATGCAGCTACTGATGTATCTGCTTATGTAGTTACTGATGTAGCTACTGATGCAGCTACTGATGCAGCTACTGATGCAGCTGCTGATGCAGCTACTGATGCAGCTGCTGATGCAGCTACTGATGCAGCTGCTGATGTAGCTGCTGATGCAGCTACTGATGTATCTGCTGATGCAGCTACTGATGCAGCTGCTGATGCAGCTACTGATGTAGCTGCTGATGCAGCTACTGATGTATCTGCTTATGTAGCTACTGATGCAGCTACTGAGCTGCTGATGCAGCTACTGATGCAGCTGCTGATGTAGCTGCTGATGCAGCTACTGATGTATCTGCTTATGTAGCTACTGATGCAGCTACTGATGCAGCTACTGATGCAGCTGCTGATGCAGCTACTGATGCAGCTGCTGATGTAGCTGCTGATGCAGCTACTGATGTAGCTACTGATGCAGCTACTGATGCAGCTACTGATGCAGCTGCTGATGCAGCTACTGATGCAGCTGCTGATGCAGCTACTGATGCAGCTGCTGATGTAGCTGCTGATGCAGCTACTGATGTATCTGCTGATGCAGCTACTGATGCAGCTGCTGATGCA
>NW_026562521.1:535000-538068 GCF_027474105.1 Poeciliopsis prolifica
GCCGGAGGTTGGATAGAATCAGGGAAAATATTTTTTATTTAATTAGCAGTTATTTCTTTTCTCAGCGGTCCTGCTGTGAGTTGTTCCATCAGTAGATGGCAGCACTGAGCCCCATGTGAGCTGGTTCTGCTCTCCCTGCAGGTGAACCTGAAGGAGCAGGGTCAGCTGATCCGGCAGGACGAGTTCACGGTCTGGAGCAGCAGGAGGAAATGCCAGCGCCGCATCTTCCTGTTCGAGGATCTGCTTCTGTTCAGCAAGCCCAAGAAGATGGAGGGCGGGCTGGACGTCTTCATCTACAAGCACTCCTTCAAGGTGAGCCACGCCGCGTTCTGATCGACCTGCTGTGAGCTCCGGTTCTGATTGGACCCCATCCTCTTTCAGACGGCGGACGTTGGCCTGACGGAGTCCAGCGGGAACGACGGGCTCCGCTTCGAGATCTGGTTCCGGAGGAGAACCGCCAAGAACCAGACCTTCGTCCTGCAGGCCGCCTCGGCCGACATCAAGCACGCCTGGACCGCCGACGTCGCCCGCATCCTGTGGAGCCAGGCGGCCCGCAACAAAGGTGCAGGCTGCCACCACCGTGCAGAGACACACAGGCACACGCCACGGCCAGGCAGTTAACGAAGTGATGTGTGTCCCTGTGTGTGTCCCTGTGTGTGTGTCCCTGTGTGTGTGTCTCTGTGTGTCCCCCTGTGTGTCTCTGTGTGTCCCTGTGTGTGTGTCCCTGTGTGTGTCCCTGTGTGTCTCTGTGTGTGTCCCTGTGTGTGTCCCTGTGTGTGTGTCCCTGTGTGTGTCCCTGTGTGTGTGTCTCTGTGTGTCCCCCTGTGTGTGTGTCTCTGTGTGTCCCCCTGTGTGTCTCTGTGTGTCCCCCTGTGTGTCTCTGTGTCTCTGTGTGTGTCTCTGTTTGTCCTGTGTGTCCCTGTGTGTGTCTCTGTGTGTCTCTGTGTGTCCCTGTGTGTCTCTGTGTGTGTCCCTGTGTGTGTCTCTGTGTGTCCCTGTGTGTCTCTGTGTGTCCCCCTGTGTGTGTGTCTCTGTGTGTCCCCCTGTGTGTGTGTCCCTGTGTGTGTGTCCCTGTGTGTCTCTGTGTGTGTGTCCCTGTGTGTGTGTCCCTGTGTGTGTGTGTCCCTGTGTGTGTCCTGTGTGTGTGTCCCTGTGTGTGTGTGTCCCTGTGTGTGTCCTGTGTGTGTGTCCCTGTGTGTGTGTCCCTGTGTGTGTGTCCCTGTGTGTGTGTCTCTGTGTGTCCCCCTGTGTGTGTGTCCCTGTGTGTGTGTCCCTGTGTCTCTGTGTGTCCCCCTGTGTGTGTCCCTGTGTGTGTGTCCCTGTGTGTCTCTGTGTGTGTCTCTGTGTGTCTCTCTGTGTGTCTCTGTGTGTCCCCCTGTGTGTCCAGAGATGCGTCTGAAGGAGATGGTGTCCATGGGAGTGGGGAACAAACCGTTTCTGGACATCCAGCCGAGCGACGCCGCCATCAGCGACCGGGCCGTCCATTACATCATGAAGCCCAGAGGTAGGGCCGGGTTCCCAAGGCAACAGCATGCTGAGATCAGAACGTCGTTCGGTTCTGACCCGTTCGGTTCTGACCCTTCGGTTCTGACCCGTTCGGTTCTGACCCGTTCGGTTCTGCTCCTTCCAGGCGCCAGAACCAGGGCGTCCATCGCCGTGGCGACCTTTGACCACTCCCACCCGTTCGGCAGGGCGGCGGCCTCGGAAGCGGCGGCATCAGGACCGTCATCCTGCACTCTGCTGGGACCGCTCAACCTGCACATGTTCAGGTAGGAATCGCACCTGGAGCTCCTGAAGCCCCGCCCCCTCTCCTGCTCACCTGTCCTTCCTCCTGCAGCCCCGCCGCCTCCTCGGCCGACGCCTCTTTCAGCTCCTCCTGCATCGAGGAAGACGAGCAGGAGACCAGCAGCCAGCCCTCCATGAGTATGAGCTTTGACCGCTGTAGCTCCGCCTCCTGGAGCTCACCTGGTCAGGTGAGTGAGTAACCGTGTCCCGGTGTCTACAGCCACCGAGAGCTCCGGCTCCTCGTCCCGCTGCCTCTCTGGCTCCACCGGCTCCGACAGCGGCTGCGCCTCCTCCCACCTGCGGGACGAGCCCCGCCCCTCCTCCGGAAAACGCCACGGCAACGGCGCCTTCGTCTCGGCTGTAAGTCCGCTCGTTTCTGATTGGTCAGGGCATGATGATGTCATCAGCTGCTGTGGTCACATGGTCTCTGCTCCTCCTCAGGAAGCTGCCACCGTCATCTGACGCCGCTTCGCAGGCTAGTCCTCTGCTTTTATTTTGAAGGCTGAAAGAGGAAGTTGTTGCTGTGGTTACTGGGCTGCGATCTGTCTGCAGGTCTGGCGCTTCCCGGAGGAACGTTGGTTCTACTTCCTGTAAATATTCCTGTTCAGCCCGGTCAGCAGGTTCCTTCGGAACCGGCCCGGCGGTCCGACTGTACATGTGTGTAATATTCCTCAGCTGAACGTTGCTGACTCTTTTCTAACCTCACTAATAAACACGTTTGATGAAAAGCTCGGCAGCGTTTGTTCTGACCCGTTCTGGTTCTACTGGACCCCAGTGGTACCGGGATCCAGCAATCAGCCGGTTCTGGAATCCGCACCACAGATGAGCCGTGTGACCCTGATGAAACTTTACGCTGAGCGTCTCTGAAACAACCGGGTTGGGTTTCAGGTTCTGCTCTGAGGACGACCTCTGACCTCCACTGTCTGGCTGATCAGAACCACAGTGTTTGTTCAGTTCTCTCAAACAGAACTTTGATCCAATCAGGCCCAGCTCTTCATCATCATCATCTGACACCAGGAGACACTTCAATACAAAACAAGTTTATTTATAAAATCCTTCATGTTACAATACAGTTAGAGGCTTTTAATCTGAAAGTCAGGTACAAAAATAAACTCGAGGAACTTTGGACACAGCCGGGTTCTCCGGATCAGTTGCATAGCCGGTTCCGGTTGGGTTCTGCTGACCTCAGACCAGCTGACGGGTCAGAACCTCCTCATGTAAAACCGATTCTCCACAGGAAGCTGAAACATTTCAAGTTTCACTGAAAACTGCAGCACTTCCTG